>NC_091197.1:4441452-4656452 GCF_040958095.1 Procambarus clarkii | reverse complement strand
TATTATTATTAACATCTTTATTGACAAAATTAATTACAATTTTGCCTAATCTGAGAATTTTGATAGTCTTATTAAATTGAGGTTAATGCTAGTATTCACTGTCACGCAGGACAGAGGGTCATACATAAGACAATAGGTCTAAACTGTAGGCTGAAGCACATATATATCATGGTTACAATCAATGTTTTAATGTGTGAATATGTGACAACAACTTTCTATTGTGCACTGCCACACAAGGGCAGGGATGGGTTCATAAGTGATGCAGCTTAGAGTATAAAATAGAAATTGTTCTTCATTCTTTAAAATGGACAAGCAAATTTTGGGTAAATTGTTAGGATGTCGTCCAGAACACCTGAGTCAATAAAATAGTTACACAGTTGGTGGTACAATAGGCCAGGAGGTCTAAAGTCCTTTACGGTTTCACATTCATCAATATAGTGTTCTAGTGAGTGCATTAAAGGTTTATCACAGAGTTTACAATCTGAATATTCTGGTAGTGGCTCAGCCTCACTAACCTGCCAGATGTGTCTATAGCCAAGGCGAATTCGCGCAATTACTACATCACATTGCCTGGTCCGGTTACTGTGCTGACCATACAAATACCTATTATTACAGAACTTGTCATAACTTTTAATACTGCAGCTTTCAGGTCTCTGTGCATTTCTTAGTTCTTCTAAATCTGAATTAATTTCTTTAATTTGTATGTTTCTAATAACTGCATTAGATAGTCCAAAGTCATAATCAATGTTTTCTTTCCTGCAAGCCTCATTGGCCAATTGATCTACAAAGTCATGTTTTTCAACTCCAACATGGGGGAGAGGACGCAAGCACAGTGGCCTCCTTACCAGAGCCTCAGATATTAACACCAAGTAAGGCATCCAACACTTCCACAAACATAACATCATTTTTATTTGCCAACATTCAGGGTATAAAAACACGCAAATGTAACAAAGTTCACTTCATAGCTGGCCTCTTACATGAGGCAAATACAGTGTTTGCAGCCGTAACGGAAACTCACACAAAGGACTACCATGATGGTGAAATATGGATCTCAGAGTACAATCTTTTCACATGTGACAGGAAACACCGGCTACAGGGTGGGGTCAGCCTCTACATCAAGGACACACTCATCTGTACTGAGCTGCTAAACACTACAAATGATATGGTGGAAGTGCTCATAATCAAAATAGAGATCTTAAAATGTAGTTATTGTCCTTGTATATAAGTCAACCCAGGCTGTGACTCATACGTCAGGCTGCGAGTAGTCGCGTCCAACAACCTGGTTAACCAGTCCAGCAACGAGGAGGCCTGGTCGATGACCGGACCGCGGAGTTGCTGAGCCCCGAAATCACCTCAAGGTAACCTCAAGGTAAGGTACCCTGAATATGCTCATAGTATACCCTGAGAGGGTTCTGGGAGTTGTTCTACTTGCCAAGCGCGGCCTGGAGGCCAGACTTAACTTATGAGAGCTTGGTCCACCAGGCTGTTGTTTCCTGCGGCCTCTCTCATATGTGACGTCATCCACTCAAGAACCGCAGACACGTCTTCTAATTTCTTGAGACAATCATGCAGGAATTGGCCGTCACCACCCGCCTTCAGCGAGCAACACAACATACTGACATCATCTGGTATATCCTGCTCCCGGTATATCCTGCTCCCGGTATATCCTGCTCCCGGTATATCCTGCTCCCGGTATATCCCGCTCCCGGTATATCCTGCTCCCGGTATATCCCGCTCCCGGTATATCCTGCTCCCGGTATATCCTGCTCCCGGTATATCCTGCTCCCGGTATATCCTGCTCCCGGTATATCCTGCTCCCGGTATATCCTGCTCCCGGTATATCCCGTTCCCGGTATATCCCCGCTCCCGGTATATCCCCGCTCCCGGTATATCCCGCTCCCGGTATATCCCGGTACCGGCTCTCATGCGCGCGCGTCTGTCATCAAAGAAGAAGAATTCCTATTTTTACGAGCTTCTTTTGGAAGCCACAAAGCCCAACATCCTCCAAATGATGAAATTTTTAAAAAAAATAGGCAAAAAAGCAATGAAAAGATGATGTAACTCATTGCGCAAATGGTGCTCTCGCGACGCTTGTAAAGACATCTGCCTCAGCTGTCTTGGTGAAGAAAATATGTCTTCCTGTCATTGTGATCTCATGTCTACATCGACGGGCAAAGACTCGACCGACATCCACGAAGGACAGTCATGTCCATCCCGGACAGCTTGAGCGAGCCGCAACCAGCGTCTTCCCAAGAGAGAGACGTCCCCAGGGGGAGAGAGACGTCCCCAGGGGGAGAGAGACGTCCCCTGGAGAGAGAGAGACGTCCCCTGGAGAGAGAGAGACGTCCCCTGGAGAGAGAGACGTCCCCTGGAGAGAGAGAGACGTCCCCTGGAGAGAGAGAGACGTCCCCTGGAGAGAGAGAGACGTCCCCTGGAGAGAGAGAGACGTCCCCTGGAGAGAGAGAGACGTCCCCTGGAGAGAGAGAGACGTCCCCTGGAGAGAGAGAGACGTCCCCTGGAGAGAGAGAGACGTCCCCTGGAGAGAGAGAGACGTCCCCTGGAGAGAGAGAGACGTCCCCTGGAGAGAGAGAGACGTCCCCTGGAGAGAGAGAGACGTCCCCTGGAGAGAGAGAGACGTCCCCTGGAGAGAGAGAGACGTCCCCTGGAGAGAGAGAGACGTCCCCTGGAGAGAGAGAGACGTCCCCTGGAGAGAGAGAGACGTCCCCTGGAGAGAGAGAGACGTCCCCTGGAGAGAGAGAGACGTCCCCTGGAGAGAGAGACGTCCCCTGGAGAGAGAGACGTCCCCTGGAGAGAGAGAGACGTCCCCCAGGAGAGAGACGTCCCCTAGAGAGAGAGACGTCCTCATGGGAGAGAGAGACGTCCCCAGGGGGAGAGAGAGACGTCCTCATGGGAGAGAGAGACGTCCCCAGGGGGAGAGAGACGTCCTCATGGGAGAGAGAGACGTCCCCAGGGGAGAGAGAGACGTCCCCAGGGGAGAGAGAGACGTCCCCAGGGGAGAGAGAGACGTCCCCAGGGGAGAGAGAGAGACGTCCCCAGGGGAGAGAGAGACGTCCCCAGGGGAGAGAGAGACGTCCCCAGGAGAGAGAGGGGCGTCCCCAGGAGAGAGAGAGGCGTCCCCAGGAGAGAGAGAGACGTCCCCAGGAGAGAGAGAGACGTCCCCAGGAGAGAGAGAGACGTCCCCAGGAGAGAGAGAGACGTCCCCAGGAGAGAGAGACGTCCCCAGGAGAGAGAGAGACGTCCCCAGGAGAGAGAGAGAGAGACGTCCCCAGGAGAGAGAGAGACGTCCCCAGGAGAGAGAGAGAGAGACGTCCCCAGGAGAGAGAGAGAGAGACGTCCCCAGGAGAGAGAGAGACGTCCTCAGGAGAGAGAGACGTCCTCAGGAGAGAGAGAGAGAGACGTCCCCAGGAGAGAGAGAGAGACGTCCCCAGGAGAGAGAGAGACGTCCTCAGGAGAGAGAGACGTCCTCAGGAGAGAGAGAGAGAGAGAGACGTCCCCAGGAGAGAGAGAGACGTCCTCAGGAGAGAGAGACGTCCCCAGGAGAGAGAGAGACGTCCCCAGGAGAGAGAGAGAGACGTCCCCAGGAGAGAGAGAGAGACGTCCCCAGGAGAGAGAGAGACGTCCCCAGGAGAGAGAGAGACGTCCCCAGGAGAGAGAGAGACGTCCCCAGGAGAGAGAGAGACGTCCCCAGGAGAGAGAGAGACGTCCCCAGGAGAGAGAGAGACGTCCCCAGGAGAGAGAGAGACGTCCCCAGGAGAGAGAGAGAGACGTCGCCAGGAGAGAGAGAGAGACGTCCCCAGGAGAGAGAGAGACGTCCTCAGGAGAGAGAGAGACGTCCCCAGGAGAGAGACGTCCCCAGGAGAGAGAGAGACGTCCCCAGGAGAGAGAGAGACGTCCTCAGGAGAGAGAGAGACGTCCTCAGGAGAGAGAGAGAGACGTCCCCAGGAGAGAGAGAGACGTCCTCAGGAGAGAGAGAGACGTCCCCAGGAGAGAGAGAGACGTCCCCAGGAGAGAGAGAGACGTCCCCAGGAGAGAGAGAGACGTCCTCAGGAGAGAGAGAGACGTCCCCAGGAGAGAGAGAGACGTCCCCTGGAGAGAGAGAGACGTCCCCTGGAGAGAGAGAGACGTCCCCTGGAGAGAGAGAGACGTCCCCTGGAGAGAGAGAGACGTCCCCTGGAGAGAGAGAGACGTCCCCTGGAGAGAGAGAGACGTCCCCTGGAGAGAGAGAGACGTCCCCCAGGAGAGAGACGTCCCCTAGAGAGAGAGAGACGTCCTCATGGGAGAGAGAGACGTCCCCAGGGGGAGAGAGACGTCCTCATGGGAGAGAGAGACGTCCCCAGGGGGAGAGAGACGTCCTCATGGGAGAGAGAGACGTCCCCAGGGGAGAGAGAGACGTCCCCAGGGGAGAGAGAGACGTCCCCAGGGGAGAGAGAGACGTCCCCAGGGGAGAGAGAGACGTCCCCAGGGGAGAGAGAGACGTCCCCAGGGGAGAGAGAGACGTCCCCAGGGGAGAGAGAGACGTCCCCAGGGGAGAGAGAGACGTCCCCAGGGGAGAGAGAGACGTCCCCAGGGGAGAGAGAGACGTCCCCAGGGGAGAGAGAGACGTCCCCAGGGGAGAGAGAGACGTCCCCAGGGGAGAGAGAGACGTCCCCAGGGGAGAGAGAGACGTCCCCAGGGGAGAGAGAGACGTCCCCAGGGGAGAGAGAGACGTCCCCAGGGGAGAGAGAGACGTCCCCAGGGGAGAGAGAGACGTCCCCAGGGGAGAGAGAGGCGTCCCCAGGAGAGAGAGAGGCGTCCCCAGGAGAGAGAGAGACGTCCCCAGGAGAGAGAGAGACGTCCCCAGGAGAGAGAGAGACGTCCCCAGGAGAGAGAGACGTCCCCAGGAGAGAGAGAGACGTCCCCAGGAGAGAGAGAGACGTCCCCAGGAGAGAGAGAGACGTCCCCAGGAGAGAGAGAGAGAGACGTCCCCAGGAGAGAGAGAGAGAGACGTCCCCAGGAGAGAGAGAGAGAGACGTCCCCAGGAGAGAGAGAGAGAGACGTCCCCAGGAGAGAGAGAGAGAGACGTCCCCAGGAGAGAGAGAGAGAGACGTCCCCAGGAGAGAGAGAGAGAGACGTCCCCAGGAGAGAGAGAGAGAGACGTCCCCAGGAGAGAGAGAGACGTCCTCAGGAGAGAGAGACGTCCTCAGGAGAGAGAGACGTCCTCAGGAGAGAGAGAGAGAGACGTCCCCAGGAGAGAGAGAGACGTCCCCAGGAGAGAGAGAGAGACGTCGCCAGGAGAGAGAGAGAGACGTCCCCAGGAGAGAGAGAGACGTCCTCAGGAGAGAGAGAGACGTCCCCAGGAGAGAGACGTCCCCAGGAGAGAGAGAGACGTCCCCAGGAGAGAGAGAGACGTCCTCAGGAGAGAGAGAGACGTCCTCAGGAGAGAGAGAGAGACGTCCCCAGGAGAGAGAGAGACGTCCTCAGGAGAGAGAGACGTCCTCAGGAGAGAGAGAGAGAGAGACGTCCCCAGGAGAGAGAGAAACGTCCTCAGGAGAGAGAGACGTCCTCAGGAGAGAGAGACGTCCCCAGGAGAGAGAGAGACGTCCCCAGGAGAGAGACGTCCCCAGGAGAGAGAGAGAGACGTCCTCAGGAGAGAGAGAGACGTCCCCAGGAGAGAGAGAGACGTCCCCAGGAGAGAGAGAGACGTCCCCAGGAGAGAGAGAGACGTCCCCAGGAGAGAGAGAGACGTCCCCAGGAGAGAGAGAGACGTCCCCAGGAGAGAGAGAGACGTCCCCAGGAGAGAGAGAGACGTCCCCAGGAGAGAGAGAGAGACGTCCCCAGGAGAGAGAGAGAGACGTCCCCAGGAGAGAGAGAGACGTCCTCAGGAGAGAGAGAGACGTCCCCAGGAGAGAGAGAGAGACGTCCCCAGGAGAGAGAGAGACGTCCTCAGGAGAGAGAGAGACGTCCTCAGGAGAGAGAGAGACGTCCCCAGGAGAGAGAGAGACGTCCTCAGGAGAGAGAGAGACGTCCCCAGGAGAGAGAGAGACGTCCTCAGGAGATAGAGAGACGTCCCCAGGAGAGAGAGAGACGTCCCCAGGAGAGAGAGAGACGTCCCCAGGAGAGAGAGAGACGTCCTCAGGAGAGAGAGAGACGTCCTCAGGAGAGAGAGACGTCCCCAGGAGAGAGAGACAAGAGACAGGACTCGCTACAGTGGAAGACCTTCAACAAAGACTCCTGCATCTTTTGAGTCTCTTGACGGCGGCCTCAGACTACGGAGAACTTCCGCTCAACAGGAGTGACGTCACCCAGACACCAACCGTCTCTTCCCAGGTACCCCCCCTCCCCTGGTCCATCACCCCCCCTCCCCTGGTCCATCACCCCCCCTGCCCTGGTCCATCACCCCCCCTCCCCTGGTCCATCACCCCCCCTCCCCTGGTCCATCACCCCCCCTGCCCTGGTCCATCACCCCCCCTGCCCTGGTCCATCACCCCCCCTGCCCTGGTCCATCACCCCCCCTCCCCTGGTCCATCACCCCCCTCCCCTGGTCCATCACCCCCCCTGCTCTGGTCCATCACCCCCCCTGCCCTGGTCTATCACCCCCCCTGCCCTGGTCCATCACCCCCCCTGCCCTGGTCCATCACCCCCCCTGCCCTGGTCCATCACCCCCCCTCCCCTGGTCCATCACGCCTGCCAGTGACACCAACCCCCCCACGCCTGCCAGTGTCACCAACCCCCCCACGCCTGCCAGTGACACCAACCCCCCCCCCCACGCCTGCCAGTGACACCAACCCCCACACGCCTGCCAGTGACACCAACCCCCCCACGCCTGCCAGTGACACCAACCCCCCCACGCCTGCTAGTGACACCAACCCCCCCCACGCCTGCCAGTGACACCAACCCCCCCACGCCTGCCAGTGACACCAACCCCCCCACGCCTGCCAGTGACACCAACCCCCCCACGCCTGCCAGTGACACCAACCCCCCCACGCCTGCCAGTGACACCAACCCCCCCACGCCTGCCAGTGTCACCAACCCCCCCACGCCAGTGTAGCCACAACAAAGAGGAAGCTGTGCACAACAGAAGGTCAGAGAGTGTGATGCAGTGTCACCAGAGACGAATGTTGCCATAATTAGTGCTTGGGAAGGGGTTGTTGGGGGTTAAAGGGGGGGAGGGGAACCAGGAGGGAGGAGGGGGAGAGTGTTCGGAGGGGGAGAGAAGGGTGGAGGCCACAAGGTTAAGCCTAATTCACCCCACTCTTACTCTCAGAAGTGAGAGGGAGTTAGTTCATGGCTTCAACCCCGTCGAATTTTCTACGCAATCGATCAATTCATTTAAAATACGACTTATTACTGCAAAAACTAGAGCACCCTAATGTTGACGGAATCTATGCATCGATTTTGGGTTTCAAGGGTTTCTTGGTTCAGTAACTATCTGGTTGGGTGAACGCGTTGCTTTTGTTACGGAGCGTTAGATGTAGAGAACGGCCCCTCTGGCGGGTGTGGGTGCACTTAAGGCCCCTCTGGCGGGTGTGGGTGCACTTAAGGCCCCTCTGGCGGGTGTGGGTGCACTTAAGGCCCCTCTGGCGGGTGTGGGTGCACTTAAGGCCCCTCTGGCGGGTGTGGGTGCACTTAAGGCCCCTCTGGCGGGTGTGGGTGCACTTAAGGCCCCTCTGGCGGGTGTGGGTGCACTTAACTTGTTAGTGATGACCCATAAAATGAAATCAATAAGACTATGACCACATTTATCACATGTCTTCGCTAAGTCCGTGTATACCGCATCTCACTCTGTTATTCTTCTAATGTCTCGGTGACTGTGTCATAATGGTGGAGCAGCTCCGTGAGGCACGACCTTCCCGCTCTACACCCACACTGACCTGGGTTGTGGAGGTCATTTATCTCTATAAAACTGGAGATCTGGCTCCTGATCACACTCTCAAAAACTTGTATTATGTGGGCCGTTAGTGTGGGAGTGGTCTGTACTTCTCGGCTTGGTAGTGAGTGTAGGGGAGATATAGCTGCTGATTTAAGCACTTCTGGTACAGTATCTTGAGGTTATCTTGAGATGATTTCGGGGCTTTAGTGTCCCCGCGGCCCGGTCCTCGACCAGGCCTCCACCCCCAGGAAGCAGCCCGTGACAGCTGACTAACACCCAAGTACCTATTTTACTGCTAGGTAACAGGGGCATAGGGTGAAAGAAACTCTGCCCATTGTTTCTCGCCGGCGCCTGGGATCGAACCCAGGACCACAAGATCACAAGTCCAGCGTGCTGTCCGCTCGGCCGACCTGCTCCCCCCAGTATATACCCCAAGTGTCCAAGTTTTCCTCCACAAGACGGGTTCAGAACAGGGCGCTCCTCCTCCTGCCTCTCGCTATTACTAGACCACTATGACATGGACTTAGATGCCTTGTATGACAGACAAACGCAGATATAATATGCACAGATTTCACAAAAGCCTACGACTAAGGTGACCTTGGGGATGGGGAGCCGGTCGGCCGAGCGGACAGCACGCTGGGCTTGTGATCCTGTGGTCCTGGGTTCGATCCCAGGCGCCGGCGAGAAACAATGGGCAGAGTTTCTTTCACCCTATGCCCCTGTTACCTAGCAATAAAATAGGTACCTGGGTGTTAGTCAGCTGTCACGGGCTGCTTCCTGGGGGTGGAGGCCTGGTCAAGGACTGGGCCGCGGGGACACTAAAAGCCCCGAAATCATCTCAAGATAACCTCAAGATTGGTGTTATTGTACACAAAATGTGCTAAAAAAAAATACTGGAAAATTTATGGCTCTTAAGATGGCTCTTAAATTTCCTAAGAGAACCTAAGAGTCAATAGTCCACAAAATGAAATCCGGATCACCGACAGTGAAAATCTGGGTCCCCCCCCCCCCGGGTACTGTGCTTGTTCCAGTACTTTTTTCTTATTTTCATATCGGACAAAGAGAAACTATAGCACCACATCATCCTTTACAGATGCCACTAAGATTTTCATGGGAGTAGACAACATAGAGGACACGGCAAACCTCCAACGAAGATAAGTTCCAGCTCCTGTGTTGTGGAAAAAAAAATCGAAAATATAAACACGAAATCCACATATAAAACGCAGTCAAAACACATCATAGAATGAAAAAGCAACGTTGTGAAGTGATCTGGGAGTAATCATGTCGGAAAACCTTACCTTTAAAAAGACACAAAGTAATTGTCACAACTGCAAGACAAATGATCAGATAACAAGGACCTTCCAAACAAGAGATGCTATACCAGGGGGCCAGGGGGCCTCGTAGCCTGGTGGATAGCGCGCAGGACTCGTAATTCTGTGGCGCGGGTTCGATTCCCGCACGAGGCAGAAACAAATGGGCAAAGTTTCTTTCACCCTGAATGCCCCTGTTACCTAGCAGTAAATAGGTACCTGGGTGTTAGTCAGCTGTCACGGGCTGCTTCCTGGGGGTGGAGGCCTGGTCAAGGACCGGGCCGCGGGGACACTAAAGCCCCGAAATCAACTCAAGATAACCTCAAGATAACCAGTGATGATAATCTTCAAGACGCTAGTGCTCTCTAGAGTGGAGTACTGCTGCACAATAACAGCCCCTTTCAAAGCTGGAGAAATTGTTGTCCTGGAGAGCGTGAAAAGATTCTTTACAGCTATCTTGTAAGTTCTTTACAGATCTTGTAAGACATCCCATGAGAATGTGAGAGCTTACGGCAACGTGGAGCCGGTCGGCCGAGCCGACAGCACACTGGACTTGTGATCCTGTGGTCCCGGGATCGATCCCGGGCGCCGGCGAGAAACAATGGGCAGAGTTTCTTTCAGCCTATGCCCCTGTTACCTAGCAGTAAAATAGGTACCTGGGTGTTAGTCAGCTGGCACGGGCTGCTTCCAGGGGTTGTAGGTCTGGTCGAGGACCGGGCCGCGGGGACACTAAAAAGCCCCGAAATCATCTCAAGATAGCTAGAACCCACCCAATAAAACTTAAAATTACTAGGACCGATTAAAATGTGTAAATCTGTATTCCCTAGAGCGCAGGCGGGAGAAATGTATATTAATTTACACTTGGAAAGAAATAGGACTTGTTCCAAACCTGCACCCAGAAATAACATCACATGAGCCCAGAAGGCATGGCAGGATGTGCAGAATATATATCCCAATCAAACGATATATATACCTGATCAATCAGGCTGTGATTCATACGGCTGCCTGCAAACATCTGTACTCAACAGTCTGTTTGACCACTAACAATGCAGGAGGCTTGATCAGAGACCGGACCGCAGAGACGATGATCCTCGGAATCAAAGCAAAGCAAGGTCGTCCCCTCACAACCTCATGTGTCCTGCCCCTCCGGCAGCACCCTCCCCCCGCCCCCCTCCTCACAGCAACACGTTACAAAAGCCTCCAGGGAACATTTGCCGCTCACTCTCCTCCCCAACTTTATATGACCCTTTAGTATTAATAACCACGACGCCCAGAGAGGAGAAGAGAAGAGAAGAGAAGAGAAGAGAGAAGAGAGAAGAGAGAAGAGAGAAGAGAGAAGAGAGAAGAGAGAAGAGAGGAGAGAGAGAGAGAGAGAGAGAGAGAGAGAGAGAGAGAGAGAGAGAGAGAGAGAGAGAGAGAGAGAGAGAGAGAGAGAGAGACACACACACACACACACACACAGTGTATAAAGAAATAAGCGAGTTGTCCAATCCACTTATGGGCTGTGGAGTCAGGCTGTGTCTAGCCTGGGGGTACAGACACAGGGGGGGGGAGGGGGAGGGGGATAAAGGCAGCCTGCACATAAAATCAATTAAGATAAACAATTGTTTACACAAAACGACCAATTCTTTATGACAGCGTCGACACTGACCTCTGACCTGCCTACAGTTGACCTCGGCGCTTTGACCTCTTGCTGAGCTGCGCTGTGCGTGTACTCGCCTTGTTGTGCTTGCGGGAGATGAGCTTCGACTCTTTGGTCCCGCCTCTCAAACAATCAACTTGTGTTCAGATTCCTGCTTTTGTTTCTGAAATATTGTTTTATACTTGCTGGGAGGGTACTTACCTAGTTGTACTTGCGGGGGTTGAGCTCTGGCTCTTTGGTCCCGTCTCTCAACTGTCAATCAACTTGTATACAGGTTTCTGAGCCAAGTGGGCTGTGTGAAGTAGAGCATAGGGTGTTGAACAGCTGTGGACCTCTGATGTTCAGACAGTGCTCTCTGATTGTGCCTATGGCACCTTTACTCCTCAATGGTTCTATTCTGCATTTCCTACCATATCGTTCACTCCAGTATGTTGTTATTCTACTGTATAAACTTGGGACCTGGCCCTCCAGTATCTTCCATATATATATTATTTGATACCTCTCTCGTCTCCTTTCCGGAGAGTACATCTTGAGAGCTTTGAGACGATCCCAGTAGTTTAGGTGCATAAGGAAGCTCAAAAGGTACCAGAAATTAGCAACCAGACTCGTCCCAGAATTGCGAGGAATAAACTATAAAGAGAGACTGAAGGAACTAAACTTGACGACGCTAGAGAAGAAAGGAGAAAGAGAGTGGGGGGGGGAGGGGGATTGACAGACATAAAATACTTTCGGGATTTACAGAGTGGAAAATGAGGAAATATTTAGAGTGAATACCAGCAGAACAAGGAGTCGCGGGGTGGCAGCTTGAGACTCACACCAGTCATAGAGATGTTAGGAGGTCCGAGGGTAATAGTTGGAAAATGGAAATAAACTAAAGGAACAGGTCATAGAGGAAAACTCTATTCGTAACTTTAGGATTATATGATAGGGATATAGGTCAGGGGTCGCTGTGTTAGACAACAGGCGGTTAGAAAAACGGGGTCCAAGAGCTAGTGATCGATTCTGCTGGTACAAATGAGTGAGTACATTCACCCACACCTCGCCCCCTACCCATAACCCCACACCTCGCTCCTCCCCACACCTCGCCCCTCCCCACACCCCCACACCACGCCTCCTCCCCACACCCCCACACCATCACCCACGCTAGCTGTACAACACGGTCAACAAGGACAATTATTCAACCGACCAACTGACCACATAACTGGGGTCGCCAGGCTACCAGCTCGCCCACACCCCCCACACCCGACAACCCCACACACCCCCACTCCCGACAACCCCACACACCCCCACACCCTCCACAACCCCACACACCCCCACACCCGACAACCCCACACACCCCCACACCCTCCACAACCCCCACCCTAGTCAACACCACCACACCCGTGGTGCTCAGGGAGTTCTTGCTTCTTCCTAAAGCTCAACCAACTCATCAATTCAATTTCTTTCTTTATTATGCACCCCATACCCATCCCGTGGGCGGTGGTGTAAAGGATTACAGAGGCACATAATCGGTTCAGGAACTGAACCCTCTAGTTCGTTTAGCCAAGCAAATAACAATCTTTTGACGTTAATTACAAAATTATTAATGTTATATATACATGTACACATACTCATACATACATGTACATATATATACGTCTACATTTATAAATACACATACATATTTAATCACCCACACAAATACACACATCAATAATCTTTTGTGTCACAAGTGATTCAACAAGAGGCTCACAACAGTCACTATACAAGGCACTTTACATCTATGGTGAGTCACACAGTTACTAGTCTTGCTGCACACCCACCCAACTGGGCGGCAGCTTTACAGTCATGTGCTCCACATCCACCCAACTGGGCGGCAGCTTTACAGTCATGTGCTCCACATCCACCCAACTGGGCGGCAGCTTTACAGTCATGTGCATCACTTACAGTAAGAAAATTTTGGACACTTCGCTAAGATTTCGGGCAGCACATCATTATGAATGAAGTACTTACACATTTCTTGGGCACTACTGATGGTGTTATCTCTAAATTTCGCGATTTTTTCACATTCCATTATATAATGACGCAAAGTATGCGAATAGTTCTGCTGACAGAGTTTACATTTAGTCAAATCTACATCAGCAGATGTTACAAACTCCCAGAGGTACTTGTAGCCGAGCCTAAGCCTAGCAGTGGTAACATCTAGAAGTCTGCTAACATTATTGGATGACCCATAGACGTGCGGTTCTTCCTACATAATAGAATGATGATAGATGGTGCAACTGGTGTGAATTTTACTTTGCCTCAAGTCTCCGAAATTTTCAAGGCGAGATATTCTCCGCCCCTCCGCGACCTCTCTCTCCTCCCCCTCTCCCTCTCTCTCTCTCTCTCCTCCCCCCCTCACTCTCTCTCTCTCTCTCTAAGTGAGGAAAGTGAGAGGAGAGAGAGCGGGTTGGGTAATCAACGCCCCTCACCGCAAATATTGACACGAGTACTGGCCTGGGGTCTGACTCACCCTCAGCCTTCGCAGACACTGACGGCACTATCGTCAGTTTATTCCAAATTGGTACAAATAATTGACCCATCCCTGATGGGTCTATTAAGACCCATTAGGGATGGGTTCTAAGGTGCATAGACTCCCCCTAATGGGTCTCTAGGGAGGGGGGGAGGTTTCAGACCAGCTCGTGTAAGACTACAGCTCTTGCTGGTACTTTCACTAAGACTGCAAGTGATATTTTTAATACTAGAAATATGTGTAGAATAATAAACCCTACATTGTATGAGTTAGGAAAACATTATTTGTCAAATATTGATACTGTTCTTAGAAGATTCCCCCATTTTGCACCCGCGAGATAACGTAAGATTTTAAGAATTGTTGAATATTAATCTTTTCGTTTGAGGAGCTGTTCACTTGAGACAGTTAAGCAAGTCCCAGCTGTGTCTGGGTACAAGTGACAGGATGAACAACCCAGCGGGTTTTCTTCCTATTGAACATGCATTGAGTGTTGAACATGCTGCTATGGCGGTGTGTCCACTCACAGGATGAGTGGCGCTGCCCAATAACCTCGCCCTTCGGGGCAAAATTTAAATTTAAACCTTAGTCTTAGTTTAAAGAAGGAGAGAGAGAGAGAGAGAGAGAGAGAGAGAGAGAGAGAGAGAGAGAGAGAGAGAGAGAGAGAGAGAGAGAGAGAGAGAGAGAGAGAGAGAGAGAGAGAGAGAGCGCGAGAGAGAGAGCGAGAAAGAGGGAGAGAGAGCGAGAGAGAGAGAGCGAGAGAGAGAGTGAGAGAGAGAGAGAGCGAGAGAGAGAGCGAGAGCCAGAGAGTGACAGAGAGAGAAAGAGACAAAGCAATTGTAGGAGTTATCATTCTCCCAGGGATGTTCCCAGGAAGTTGGACTAATTGGAGCAGGTGTGTGAGGCAGGTGTGTGGGGCAGGTGTGTGAGGCAGGTGTGTGGGGCAGGTGTGTGAGGCAGGTGTGTGGGGCTCGTGTGTATAGAACAGGTATACCAAAAGGGTTCATGTTTCGATATTCATATTCAATTTAGCTGGGACGACCTTCAACTGGGACGACCTTCAATTGGGACGACCCTCAACTGGGACGACCCTCAGCTGGGACGACCCTCAGCTGGGACGACCCTCAGCTGGGACGACCCTCAGCTGGGACGACCCTCAGCTGGGACGACCGTCAACTGGGACGACCCTCAGCTGGGACGACCTTCAGCTGGGACGACCCTCAGCTGGGACGACCCTCAGCTGGGACGACCCTCAACTGGGACGACCTTCAGCTGGGACGACCTTCAGCTGGGACGACCCTCAGCTGGGACGACCCTCACTGGGACGACCCTCAGCTGGGACGACCCTCAGCTGGGACGACCCTCAGCTGGGACGACCTTCAGCTGGGACGACCCTCAACTGGGACGACCCTCAACTGGGACGACCTTCAGCTGGGACGACCCTCAGCTGGGACGACCCTCAGCTGGGACGACCCTCAGCTGGGACGACACTCAGCTGGGACGACCCTCACTGGGACGACCCTCAGCTGGGACGACCCTCAACTGGGACGACACTCAGCTGGGACGACCCTCACTGGGACGACCCTCAGCTGGGACGACCCTCAGCTGGGACGACCTTCAGCTGGGACGACCCTCAACTGGGACGACCCTCAGCTGGGACGACCCTCAACTGGGACGACCCTCAGCTGGGACGACCCTCACTGGGACGACCCTCACTGGGACGACCCCTCAGCTGGGACAACCCTCAGCTGGGACAACCCTCAGCTGGGACAACCCTCAGCTGGGACAACCCTCAGCTGGGACAACCCTCAGCTGGGACAACCCTCAGCTGGGACAACAAGTACTCAAGAGGAAGGGGCCCCATCCTAAGACTGCCTCTGTCCGAGCCTCCACCCCAAACCCCACCCCACCCCACCCCCAACCCCCTCCCCCAGCCCCAACCCCCTCCCCCCCACCCCACCCACTTTCACCCCATTGTAGCCTAAGAGACTGTGCCCCTCGTGCTCAACAGTGAGCTCCCCCCTTCTACACCCTCCTCCCAACCCCCGCACCAACCTCTTCCCATCATAAACTTGAGTGTGGTGATGGGAGGTCATAACCCCTAGTTGACCCCGAGCTGACCCTTGGCTATCGGGCCACTCCCCCCCCCCCTTGCTGTGAGGTCGGGGCTTAAGGACATATAATTTGGCTCTGAAGGGTTGGTTTATCGCGCGGGGGTTACTCATCCTGGGACTGTGTCTCACCTCTCCCTGATAGGAGGTGACTGTGGACCCCATACCCATCCCTGTGAGTGGTAGTGGACCCCCATACCCATCCTGTGAGTGGTAGTGGACCCCCATACCCATCCTGTGAGTGGTAGTAGTCCCCCATATCCATCCTGTGAGTGGTAGAGGACCCCCATACCCATCCTGTGAGTGGTAGTGGACCTCCATACCCATCCTGTGAGTAGTAGAGGACCCCCATACCCATCCTGTGAGTAGTAGAGGACCCCCATACCCATCCTGTGAGTGGTAGTAGTCCCCCATATCCATCCTGTGAGTGGTAGAGGACCCCCATACCCATCCTGTGAGTGGTAGTGGACCTCCATACCCATCCTGTGAGTAGTAGAGGACCCCCATACCCATCCTGTGAGTGGTAGTAGTCCCCCATATCCATCCTGTGAGTGGTAGAGGACCCCCATACCCATCCTGTGAGTGGTAGTGGACCTCCATACCCATCCTGTGAGTAGTAGAGGACCCCTCATACCCAAAAATTTCCCCTAAGGTAATCAAGTTACAACCCTGATAAGCCAGCCACACAGTTTAATGTATATATCAACAGTCTTTCATAGTGTAAAGGGTTCAAAACCTAGGCCAGGATTCAATAAGCATTTACATAACCACTTAACGAAACCCCTACATCTGTTCTCAATCATGGCGGCTTTGTTTACATTCCCTAAACAGCTTGTGAGCTCCGAAGCCCTGCGTGGTTGTTGATGACAATAATAACCTCGGGTTGTGAAATTTCGAAACCCGTACAAGGGTGAGAAAAGGTTTCGAAGTGGTTGCGGAAATGGTTGGTGAATCCTGAGCCAGGACACCCAACTCCCTCTCAGCTAAGTCATGTGTGGCGAGTTGGAAGGAGGAAGAGGAAGTCAAAAAGGTTCAAAACAAGCACTCACTTGAGCGTCAGAGAGCGGGTAAACAAAAGAATTCAAGCAGTGAATTTAAACAAGATTCGAGGAGTCCAGCTCGCACATGTAGCCGCCAACATTATGAATAATGACGTCACAAGATGAATAATGACTTCACAAGATGAATAATGACTTCACAAGATGAATACTGACGTCACAAGATGAATAATGACTTCACAAGATGAATAATGACTTCACAAGATGAATACTGACGTCACAAGATGAATAATGACGTCACAAGATGAATAATGACGTTACAAGATGGTGGGTCATTAGATCCACCATCTTGTGGATCATTATTATTCACCATTAATCAATATTATTCGTCATGGCATCCCTAGTTGCCATGGCGACCAAACCAGGACCCCCACCCCCCGCGCACACATCTCCACTTGAATCTTTAAACTCCTCACTTGAATCTCATGACTTAAGTGAAAGAATTAAGATACACACGATGAACTTTGGGTTGAGAAAATGGGGGAGGTGGGGAGGGGGTCGTGATTGTTTGGGGAGGGGAGTAGGGGTCAGAGGTCAGGTGGGGGGGGACCTTATACCCACAAATAACGATCAGGAATGATTACAAATACCCATTACTCAGATTACAAATTAACTGAAATTGAGCAGGAGAAATCGGAATATTCAATTTCAATGCCAAACAGATCAAGCGGGGCCTATGTTGACCAGACCACACACTAGAAGGTGAAGGGACGACGACGTTTCGGTCCGTCCTGGACCATTCTCAAGTCGACAATCGACCTGAGAATGGTCCAGGACGGACCGAAACGTCGTCGTCCCTTCACCTTCTAGTGTGTGGTCTGGTCAACATACTTCAGCCACGTTATTGTGACTCATCGCCTGCAAGTGGGGCCTAATTAACCAAGACCTCACAGAAATAAGCTGTAGTGGAACAGCTAGAAAATGCAGTTCGAAATCAATGTCTCAAACAAAAATAATAATAATATAGGCTCACTAGCTCTGGAAATATGATGAAGCCAAACACCTCTCAGAAAAGAAAACGAATTATATGCAAATGTTTAAAAAGCGTTCCCTCTATTGACCAAGAAAACAAATCGCTGAACATCTTCTTGAGGTTATCTTGAGATGATTTCGGGGCTTTTTAGTGTCCCTGCGACCCGGTCCTCGACCAGGCCTCCACCCCCAGGAAGCAGCCCGTGACAGCTGGTTAACACCCAGGTACCTATTTTACTGCTAGGTAACAGGCGCATAGGGTGAAAGAAACTCTGCCCATTGTTTCTCGCCGGCGTCTGGGATCGAACCCAGAACCACAGGATCACAAGTCCAGCGTGCTGTCCTCTCGGCCGACCGGCTCCCAGTCTTGAACACAGATGAAATAAATAGCAGCTGCCTCGTATGGGCCAACTGGCCTTCTGCAAATATCTTCATTCTTATGAAAGGCAGAGAGAGCAAATCAGCGAAAGAGGAATTCAAAATACTTTTTCTTCTTCGCAAAATCCCAAAACAAATAACTACATGTAGCATTAGGCCCCGGCACGAGGGGAGATGGAACAGTCATAGAGGACAACTATTATGTCCCTGGGACTCCCTGTGTGTCCCTGGGTGCCTCTGAGTGTCCCTGGGTGTCCCAGGGTGCCTCTGAGTGTCCCTGGGTGTCCCTGGGTGCCTCTGGGTGCCCCTGGTTGTCCCTGGGTGCCTCTGGGAGCCCCTGGGTGCCCCTGGGTGTCCCTGGTTGTCCCTGGGTGCTCCTGGGAGCCCCTGGGTGCCCCTGGGTATCCCTGGTTGTCCCTGGGTGCCCCTGGTATAGCAGCGTGGGTCGCAGCACGAACAAGTACATCTACAGATGTAGTGGTGGTGGTGGTGGTGGTGTGTTGAAAGTACCGCCAAGCGTAAGATGCTGTAAGCTTCTAGCTTATGTAGTGAAGATTATAACTAAGATGTTTAAGCGGGAAGGAAGCTAGAAGGTGACACTATAGGTCATCTTAATATTTAAGAAAATGTTGGCTGGTTCATAGGTTAGAGAAACCCGTTACTGTACGATAGTTGGGTCAAGCAGGCGCCGTGGAGGAGGAGGGAGAGAACTGTGAATAACGTCTACTGTGCCTGGCTATGGTGCAATGTGAGTTTCTCAATCTTGGCAGCTAAGTTCCTCGTTCCCTTAATTTATATTTGAGCCACCGTTCTGAATGTATTTATAATATTCCACTGCTACTCCAGCTTAGGCCGGTCGGAGGGAGCGGACAGCACACTGGACTTGTGATCCTGTGGTCCCGGGTTCGATCCCGGGCGCCAGCGAGAAACAGTGGGCAGAGTTTCTTTCACCCTATGCCCCTGTTACCTAGCATTAAAATAGGTACCTGGGTGTTAGTCAGCTGTCACGGGCTGCTTCCTGGGGGTGGAGGCCTGGTCGAGGACCGGGCCGCGGGGACACTAAAGCCCCGAAATCATCTCAAGATAACCTCAAGATAGGCTCGAGATATGTTTATGGTGTATAAACCTGTAGCTGAAGAGGATTAGTGTGTCTGCTGGGTGATTAGGGGAGGAGGGGGGGGGGGTAAATGATTCGTTATGTCTCATTTCTGGGACCAGTAGGCCTACCTCCAGTCTTGAGTTTTTTTGTTTTTTTTAATTATTTTCAACCACAGACGTGGCCACACATGTACAATGCTAACCAGCATATATACATTTTCTTCTGTCCTCCATGGACAGGGTGAGAGATGTGTTAAACATATACTTCAGGAGTGTGTGATTCATACTCCTTCCTGCCTCTGTGGAGTATTGAGATATATACAAGAGTTGTTACATTCTTGTACAGCCACTAGTACGCGTAGCGTTTCGGGCAAGTCCTTAATCCTATGGTCCCTGGAATACGATCCCCTGCCGCGAAGAATCGTTTTTTCATCCAAGTACACATTTTACTGTTGCGTTAAACAGAGGCTACAGTTAAGGAATTGTGCCCAGTAAATCCTGTATTGGATGTAGAGGAAATGTAGACGAGGAAGAGCAAATGTTATTGTGGTGGTGGTAAGTTATAAATGAACAATGTAGTGTTATTGTGGTGGTGGTAAGTTATAAATGAACAAAGTGGTGTTATTGTGGTGGTGGTAAGTTATAAATGAAAAAAGTAGTGTTATTGTGGTGGTGGTCAGTTATAAATGAACAAAGTAGTGTTACTGTGGTGATGGTAAGTTATAAACGAACAATGTAGTGTTATTGTGGTGGTGGTAAGTTATAAACGAACAATGTAGTGTTATTGTGGTGGTGGTAAGTTATAAACGAACAATGTAGTGTTACTGTGTACGCAGACATTTGTCACGTCAGAGTGGAGCAGACTCACCACTCCACAACACTGCTTCATTATTACTTATAGGAGTAAATTCCCAGAAGATCGAACCTGGTGTAACTCTCACTGGGAGCTGTACAGTGTTAAAACACCATTTATAATTAAAACTCTCAAATGTAACGAGGTGAAGAACTATTTGCACTGTTATGGATTCCTTTTCTTTATTATTGTTATGGTGACTTTAAATGTGGCATCACAACAACAACAACAACAACAACAACAACAACAACAACAACTACAACTACAACTACAACAACAACAACAACAACAACAAAGAAATAGTTAAACACCGAGGATATAGCAAGATTCCATTTACAACGAATCACTAAATACAGTGAAGACTGATAACCGTTGCTTCATGAGCTTGAAACATCAAATCATATCTCAGCTGTCACCTTAGCCTCAATGGAGACTTGGAAGTCGAGATAGACAGTAGGCCTATCTATCATCTCTGCGCCAGAACCTGATTCCTGCAATTCCATATTACTCAAGAATTCTAAAAAAAAAATATTGTAGGCCCTTAATATTTTTGTTTTAAGATGGAGTCTAGATACTGATGTTATCCCTGACATTCTTAAAATAGTGGAGATAACACCACTCTATGAAGGAGGGAAGAAAGTAAGAGCCAAAATGTTTTAGACCGCTGGGCACATCATGAACATCATTGAAAAGAAAAGTGCCAGAAGCACGATCACTAAACACATGGAGAGTTAATCACTGAGAGGAAGGAAAAGGAAATATCAAGGGAAAGCGCCAAGCCATTACGACTATATAGCACTGGGTCAGGATAAGGATCTGGGTTGGGGCAGGGGAAAGGAATGGTGCCCAACCACTTGGACGGTCGGGGATTGAACACCGACCTGCGCGAATGGAGGCCGTTGCTCTACCGTCCAGTCCAAGTGGTTGACAAAACACATGGCACCTGAGCGTGTACATGATCCGATACAAGACAGGTTCAGGACAGGCCTCACACAAGTGCTGAACAGCACAATCCACCAATCTACGACGACGCCACCACCTGGCCTGCCATGGAACACGCACAACACGCATGGTGTTATTGCACACAAAATGCGCTCAAAACGAATTACCGGAAAAAACAGGAAGATGGATCTTCAATTTCCTAAGCAACAGAACCCAATGCGTAATAGTCAACAAAGTAAAATCCGGACCATCAACCGTGACAAGCACAGTCCCCCAGGGTACTGTGCTTGCTCCTGTACTTTTTCCTCATTCTCATTTCAGCTATAGACAACGACACAACCTGGAGTCTCGTATCATCCTTTGCAGATGACACTGGGATATTTGTGAGAGCAGACAACAGCGGACGCAGCAAACCTCCAGTCTGACGTACCAGCTTGTTCAATGGGCCACAGAAAATAATATGTTCAATGAAACTGCAGCTCCCGCGCTGTGGGGGAAAACGAAAACATAGAAAACGGAGAACTACATATACTACGTAGTGGTAAGACACTCGCCTGGCGTTCCGCGAGCGCTATGTCATGGGTTCGTATCCTGGCCGGGGAGGATTTACTGGGCGCAATTCCTTAACTGTAGCCTCTGTTTAATGCAACAGTAAAATGTGTACTTGGATGAAAAAACGATTCTTCGCGGCAGGGGATCGTATTCCAGGGACCGTAGGATTAAGGACTTGCCCGAAACGCTACGCGTACTAGTGGCTGTACAAGAATGTAACAACTCTTGTATATATCTCAAAAAAAACAAAATATATAAAACGCAGTCGAATCACATTATACCTTTGTAAATGCACATTAATAACACTTTGTAAAAGACACATCGACCACTTTATGTAGGGCAGACGTAACTCTGTGGACCTACATATTTATGTTTGTAGGTTAGATTAGCATTTTAAAACCACTACAATTACCTTCTGTGGTTGACTGTTCAAAAAATCCCTAACTATATGTTTACCAGATCTCTCACCCTGTCCATGGAGGACAGAAGAAAATGTATATATGCTGGTTAGCATTCTTAATGTGTGGCCACGTCTGTGGTGGACAAAAATATATACCGTTGAACGAAAAAGTAATGTAAAACATCTTAGTGTAATTTATGGCTGAAGACCTTACCTTTTAAGAACACAATAAAGAAGTTGTCACAACTGCAAGAAAAAATGACAGGTTGAAAAACAAGAACCTTTCACACTAGAGATGCTATACCAATGATGATAATCTTCAAGACGCTAGTGCTCTCTAGAGTGGAGTACTGCTGCACAATGACAGCACCTTTCAAAGCTGGAGAAATTGCTGACCTGGAGAGCGTGCAGAGATCCTTTACTGCTAGAATCCACTCGACAGAACATCTATATTATTTGGACCGATTCAAATATTTAAATCTGCGTTCTCTAGAGCGCAGGCGGGAGAGATACATAATAATTTACACCTGTAAAATATTAGAGGGGACTGGTTCCACATCTATACACAGAAATAACACCACACGATAGGGGGGCCTCGTAGCCTGGTGGATAGCGCGCAGGACTCGTAATTCTGTGGCGCGGGTTCGATTCCCGCACAAGGCAGAAACAAATGGGCAAAGTTTCTTTCACCCTGAATGCCCCTGTTACCTAGCAGTAAATAGGTACCTGGGTGTTAGTCAGCTGTCACGGGCTGCTTCCTGGGGGTGGAGGACTGGTCTAGGACCGGGCCGCGGGGACACTAAAAAGCCCCGAAATCATCTCAAGATAACCACACGAGACCAAGAGGCATGGCAGAATGTGCAGAATAACCTCGCTGAAAAGCAGAAGTGCAATAGGTACGCCGAGAGTGAACTACCAATATCAAATATCAAAAAGAGTTGAACACACTCCCGCTCCACATGAGGGGCATAACTGGCCGACCTCTCAGTCCTCAAAGGAAAACTTAAAAAAAAAAAAAAACTTCAAATCATACCTGATTAATTAGGCTGTGATTCATACGTCAGCCTGCGAGCAGCCGCGTCCTGACGTATGGCTCAACAGTCTGGTTGACCAGACCACCAACCAGGAGGCCTGGTCAGAGACCGGGCCGCGGGGACGTTAACCCCCGGAACCATCGCAAGGTATAGTGAAGCAAGTGAGGTGGGGAGGGGGGGAGAGGGGGGATGGTAGCAGAGAGGAAATTCGTGAGGGAGTGAGGTGGTGTGAGATGAGGCAGTCCCTGCCTCCTGCCAGTCCTTCCATAATGACTCTATCCCTTCCTCTGTCCCTAGCTGCTCCCAGCCTTTCGCCAAGCCTCCATCTGTGCCGAGGTCGGGGATAGAAGGGCGGGCACCCCCTCACTACGGTCCCCAGAGCCAATGAGGCGTAAACACCACTCTCAAGGGGAAATTAATGGTGAGATGCCTCGTGGGAGAAAATAAATGATACTGATCCCGGATGTTGCAAATCTTAGTCTGCGACCAGGAAGTGTGAGCAAAGTCTTGAGAAAGTCTCCCTATGTTCCAACGACTCACTCACTCTCTCTCTCTCTCACTCTCTCTCTCTCTCACTCTCTCTCTCACTCTCTCTCTCACTCTCTCTCACTCTCTCTCACTCTCTCTCTCACTCTCTCTCACTCTCTCTCTCACTCTCTCTCTCACTCTCTCTCTCACTCTCTCTCTCACTCTCTCTCTCTCTCACTCTCTCTCTCACTCTCTCTCTCACTCTCTCTCTCTCTCACTCTCTCTCTCTCTCACTCTCTCTCACTCTCTCTCACTCTCTCTCACTCTCTCTCACTCTCTCTCACTCTCTCTCACTCTCTCTCTCTCTCTCTCTCTCTCTCTCTCACTCTCTCTCACTCTCTCTCACTCTCTCTCACTCTCTCTCACTCTCTCTCTCACTCTCTCTCTCACTCTCTCTCTCTCTCTCTCTCTCTCTCTCTCTCTCTCTCTCTCTCTCTCTCTCTCTCTCTCTCTCTCTCTCTCCACACAGGTGCATACAGGAGTGGACTACATGAGACGGCTTGGAGACTTTACCCTTCCCTTACCTAACCTTAAGCCTTTCCCTACTATTTTTTCCTGGAACTCTGAGCCGCCAATCGGTTTTCAACCTGGTTTTAAATTACTGCTGGGTGAATAGATGCGAACACTTAAGGCTCGTGCCCTCTCCTTGTTCAGGGCTCGAACCCCGTCAAAACAGCTGGCGAGGCGTGGGACCAGCGTGCAGCTGCTTGCTGGTGTGGGAACACGTGTATTGGAGAGGAGGGAGAATGTGTGTGTGTGTTGCGAAAGCACACGAGGAACATGCGTTGAATCACGAAGTTAAGCGAGTGACGCAAGTGTTGCACGCACCTCCCCCCCCCCCACACACACCCCACAATCACCCCCCCCCCCCTCCCCGACACCCCACACCCCCCCCTCCCCTCCCCCCACACCCAATTATACACAATACTTCAGAGTACAGTCTGGGTGTACCCAGATTGTACTTAAGTTTCACTCCGTGTCGTGCCCTTGTTCAACGTTCCACATGTACTATGGAGTCTGTTCTTGCCTGCCAGGCCTAGGAAGCACACGTGAAACAGGTGTTGCGTGTGCAGGTGTGTGTGGGAGGTGGGAGGGGGGGGGGGAACACGTGGGGTCTGTGTCAGGTGAACTGTGACTCACAAGCTCGCTTCATCACCACTATTTTGGACTATTTCCACCTTGTGTACCAGGTCTCCCTCACTCTCTCTCACAGTGAGAGAGTAGGTACCCGGGAGGTAGACAGGTGCTCAGGGCAAGGTCAGCAGCTGGCCCCTGGGGCACCTAGGGCAGACCTGGGTATAAACCTACCAGCTTCCGGTACTCAACAATAGGGGAGAGAGGGGGGGAGGAGGGGGGAGCAATTATCTGCCAACAACCCTCGTTTCCCCTCAACATCCCCCCCCCCCCCGCCGAGGCTGAAGTCAAGGCCCTCACCAGGTCGAGGCCCTCACCAGGTCGAGGCCCAGCGGGTCACCACTACCGGGTGACAGGGGAACACGGGGGATCTTCACCACCCGGCCTGCCTGCCCTCGACACACACACACAAGCGGAAGCGATGTACCTTTACTTTACCCGTAGGCGCTTTCCAGAGTTCTTGTGCTCCCCGAGCCCAGCCTGGAGGAAAACCCACTACGTGTCACGAAGGTCTCTCCTCTTCCTCCTCCTTGGGGGCCTGGTCGACGACCGGGCCGCAGGGACACTAAGCCCCGGAAGCACCTCAAGGTAAGGTAAGGTACTACCATATACTGTTCTTATCTCCACACACAGGTGGAGGACAGGAGCTATTCCTGTTATAATACTTAAGAGCTTTCCCTTCCCATATCTCACCCTAAGCCTTACCTACTCCCCCCCCCCCCTCCCCTGGAGCAACACCCAGCCAATCACTTTACAACCAGGTTCCCAATCCCTGATCTGGATTCAAACCTGAGTGGAAATAGCTCTCGAGGCCTGGGAGTGCCACCACTGCGCTACAGGCACCCACTGGCACCCATTATGGGCACCCGGTGGCCCTCCTGAACACTGACAAACTTGCCAACACGGGAAGAAAAACAAAACTTGATTAATATGACTGTAGTTGTCAGCAGGTCAGGAGTTTGAGGTGATTTGCTACACTGTTGCCACCAGGCATGGTGGTGCTCGCAGGGGAGTGCCACCAGTGCCAGTCTCACAGTGATCCCAGGGGAGTGGCACCAGTGCCAGTCTCACAGTGATCACAGGGGAGTGCCACCAGTGCCAGTCTCACAGTGATCACAGGGGAGTGCCACCAGTGCCAGTCTCACAGTGATCCCAGGGGAGTGCCACCAGTGCCAGTCTCACAGTGATCACAGGGGAGTGCCACCAGTGCCAGTCTCACAGTGATCACAGGGGAGTGCCACCAGTGCCAGTCTCACAGTGATCCCAGGGGAGTGCCACCAGTGCCAGTCTCACAGTGATCACAGGGGAGTGCCACCAGTGCCAGTCTCAGTGATCACAGGGGAGTGCCACCAGTGCCAGTCTCACAGTGATCACAGGGGGTGGCACCAGTGCCACTCACAGTGATCACAGGGGAGTGCCACCAGTGCCAGTCTCACAGTGATCACAGGGGAGTGCCACCAGTGCCAGTCTCACAGTGATCACAGGGGAGTGCCACCAGTGCCAGTCTCACAGTGATCACAGGGGAGTGCCAGCAGTGTCAGTCTCACAGTGCTCACAGGGGAGTGGCACCAGTGCCAGTCTCACAGTGATCACAGGGGAGTGGCACCAGTGCCAGCCTCACAGTGATCACAGGGGAGTGGCACCAGTGCCAGTCTCACAGTGATCACAGGGGGGTGGCACCAGTGCCAGCCTCACAGTGATCACAGGGGAGTGGCACCAGTGCCAGCCTCACAGTGATCACAGGGGAGTGGCACCAGTGCCAGCCTCACAGTGATCACAGGGGAGTGGCACCAGTGCCAGCCTCACAGTGATCACAGGGGAGTGGCACCAGTGCCAGCCTCACAGTGATCACAGGGGAGTGGCACCAGTGCCAGCCTCACAGTGATCACAGGGGAGTGGCACCAGTGCCAGCCCTCACAGTGATCACAGGGGAGTGGCACCAGTGCCAGCCACAGTGATCAAAGGGGAGTGGCACCAGTGCCAGCCTCACAGTGATCACAGGGGAGTGACACCAGTGCCAGTCTCACAGTGATCACAGGGGAGTGGCACCAGTGCCAGCCTCACAGTGATCACAGGGGAGTGGCACCAGTGCCAGCCACAGTGATCAAAGGGGAGTGGCACCAGTGCCAGCCACGGCACTGACAGCAGGTGAGGCTACATCCTCTTTAGTTGAGGTGAGGCGCTCTCAGCGCTCACAGACCTCGCCCAAACCTTTGTTAAAACAAAGAAAATGAACGCACTGCAGAATGAACTCTCCGGAACACAGACACGAGAAGGGACCTCACTTATAATATATAATATTATATAATATTATATATATATATATTATATATATAATATATATATATATATATATATATTATATATATATATATTATATATATATATATTATATATATATATATTATATATATATATTATATATATATATATTATATATATATATATTATATATATATATATTATATATATATATATTATATATATATATATTATATATATATATATTATATATATATATATTATATATATATATATATTATATATATATATATTATATATATATATATATATATATATATATATATATATATATATATATATATATATATATATATATATATATATATATATGTCGTACCTAGTAGCCAGAATGCACTTCTCGGCCTACTATGCAAGGCCCGATTTGCCTAATAAGCCAAGTTTTCCTGAATTAATATATTTTCTCTAATTTTTTTCTTATGAAATGATGAAGCTACCCATTTCATTATGTATGAGGTCAATTTTTTTTATTGGAGTTAAAATTAACGTAGATATATGACTGAACCTAACCAACCCTACCTAACCTATCTTTATAGGTTAGGTTAGGTAGTCGAAAAAGTTAGGTTAGGTTAGGTAGGTTAGGTAGTCGAAAAACAATTAATTCATGAAAACTTGGCTTATTAGGCAAATCGGGCCTTGCATAGTAGGCTGAGAAGTGCGTTCTGGCTACTAGGTACGACATATATATATATTAGTATATTTTGGTAGCAGTCTTTCCTGTAGACATATATTATTAAATATGACCGAAAAAGTAAGAAAAATAATTCTAACACGAATTTTCTCTATGTTTCTTATATTTCTTTTCACTGTTGACGGTAACTGAAAAATCAATTCTCCAAAATTCATTTTGATTTCTAGTCTGACGCGACACTTGAACGCGTTTCGTAATAACTTATTACATTTTCAAAGACTTTAGTTTACACACACACAACTATAACTAAACAGAGTTTAAACAGCTTCGATTTTATACCTGCATTTGGGTGAGGTGATATGTTACAAAAGTTTAGGATGAGGTGAAAACAAACTTTCAACACAAGACAGAACACGAAACAATGGGTATAACATTTTGTAAGTTAAAGGGAAGAATGGAAATAACTGCAAAGGGCCTATTGGCCCATATTTCTTGATGCTTCTATATTGGTGCGGAGTCTTGAAGTGGGTAGAATATAGTTGTGCATTAATTGCCTGTTGATTGCTGGTGTCGACTTAATGTGTAGAAGCATAATAAAATATATATATATATATATATATATATATATATATATATATATATATATATATATATATATATATATATATATATATATATGCATGCAATTGACGATCACGAAACGGCCTTGATCGGCCGAAACAATCACTTTTCTTTTCCGTTTCTCTGTGGATTTTACGCATATATTATAATATACACATGTGGTGTGTATACATAGTATATAATGATTTAGATTATTGATCAAATTTCCCACACAAAATATATAGGAGGTACCACCTCTAGCTGTGTATGTAGGGACCCTGGGCCTCGAAGAAGAGAAACTACAGCATCCTGGGGAGCCTTGGAGCTCTCCCGCGTACACTCGCATATTTTCTTATACCACCCCCCTATGTATTTACGATTTTTTTGTATTTCTTTGGAACACTCACAGAGAACATACACGGCACAGACACGATAAAACACTTCAATTATTAGAACCATCTCAAGGCTCTCAAAATGTACTCTCTCTCTCTCTCTCTCTCTTAGGAGACGAAAAGAGGCATCGCATACCTGGTTGATGGGGTTCTGGGAGTTCTTCTACTCCCCAAACCCGGCCCGAGGCCAGGCTTGACTTGTGAGAGTTTGGTCCACCAGGCTGTTGCTTGGAGCGGCCCGCAGGCCCACATACCCACCACAGCCCGTGGTGGGTATGTGGTGGGTACCAAACCCCGTGGTGGGTATGGTACTCCATCGCATATACATGGAAGATACTGGAAATCCAGGTTGCTAATATGCACATCATAACAGCAACATTCTAGAGTCAACGATATGGCAGGAAGTGCAGACTAGAACCTATGAAGAGTAGGTGCGCCATAGGCACACTCTGAGAACCCAGTATTAACATCTGAAAGGAAAGGAACTATGGGCAGAAAGCGCCAAGCCATTACGACCATATTGCACTTGGAAGGGATCAGGATAAAGATTTGGGATGGGACGAGGGAAAGGAATGGTACCCAACCTCTTGGATGGTCGGGGGATTGAACACCGACCTGCATGAAGCGAGACCGCTGCTCTACCGTCCAACCCAAGTGGTTGAACAATCCACAGCTGTTCAGTCTTTTCCCTGCATGTTCAAGATATATTACCAGAACAAAAGCGTACGTGTTCAAAAATACAATACAATAAGGAAAGATCCTTCAGGAAGTTTTCTTGTATTATTATTATTATTATTTTCTACCACAGACGTGGCCACACATTTACAATGCTAACCAGCATATATACATTTTCTTCTGTCCTCCATGGACAGGGTTAGAGATGTGTCAAACATATAGTTCAAGGGTTTATTGAACACTCCTTCAGGCAGTACCAGAGCGGCCGAGTCCAGTACTTCCTGCACACACACACACACACACACACACACACACACACACACACACACACACACACACACACACACATGCTGTAGTGGACATGTGCGCCTGCGGAGACCTCCAAGCAACTTTGTTTTCAAGCCACAAATCATACCAACTTTGTTTACATTTATTAACGGGTCCAAGAGGTGGCAAACGTCACAACCCACGCCGGCCAATACGGTTATTAACAACCTCGCAGTGCTTCGAGCTCACAACACTGTTTATTACAACCTTTTAAACCCGCCATCATTGAGGAAACGATTTAGAGTCGAGAGAAAATCAGTAGGAGTCATCAGGAGGAATCGAACCCGTGCACCAGGGGCTGTCGAGTGGTTGCGCATCGCCTACATATACACCCATGTGTTCCAGGGTTGTGTGAAGCATATGGAGAGGTGCAGGAGAAGGGATTGGAGACGCCCCCCGCCCCTTCCTGCCCCGTCTCAGAGTGTGGTGGTATACCGTGGATGAAGAGAGCCGGGGCAGTGTCCATGGGGCCCGAGGCAGTGCCCATGGGGGCCGAGGCAGTGCCCATGGGGGCCGAGGCAGTGCCCATGGGGGCCGGGGCAGCGCCCATGGGGCCGGGGCAGTGTCCATGGGGCCCGGGGCAGTGTTCATGGGGCCCGAGGCAGTGCCCATGGGGGCCGGGGCAGTGCCCATGGGGGCCGGGGCAGTGCCCATGGGGCCGGGGCAGTGCCCATGAAGGCCGGGGCAGTGCCCATGGGGGCCGGGGCAGTGCCCATGGGGGCCGGGGCAGTGCCCATGGGGCCGGGGCAGTGGCTGGCAGTAAACTCTGGTCTCTTGTCACTTGCATCAAGTGGTGGGCCAGACTGACGACCCTATTGCCTCACCAGGCCTGGGGCACGCCTCCTGGGTACGCACGTGCCCGCTGTGTGCCCCACACACCAGTGTGAGAGTGAGTAACTGAGAGAGAGAGAGAGAGAGAGAGAGAGAGAGAGAGAGAGAGAGAGAGAGAGAGAGAGAGAGAGAGAGAGAGAGAGAGAGAGAGAGAGAGAGAGAGAGAGAGAGAGCGAGAGAGAGAGCGAGAGAGAGAGCGAGAGAGAGAGCGAGAGCGAGAGAGAGAGCGAGAGAGAGCGAGAGAGAGAGAGAGAGAGAGAGAGAGAGAGAGAGAGAGAGAGTGAGAGAGAGAGTGAGAGAGAGAGAGAGTGAGAGAGAGAGAGAGAGAGAGAGAGAGAGAGAGAGAGAGAGAGAGAGAGAGAGAGAGAGAGAGAGAGAGAGAGAGAGAGAGAGAGAGAGAGAGAGTGAGAGAGAGAGAGAGAGAGTGAGAGAGAGAGAGAGAGAGTGAGAGAGAGAGAGAGCGAGAGAGCGAGAGAGAGAGAGAGAGAGAGAGAGAGAGAGAGAGAGAGAGAGAGAGAGAGAGAGAGAGAGAGAGAGAGAGAGAGAGAGAGAGAGAGAGAGAGAGAGAGCTAGCTGGTAAATGAGTCACGGGCCATAACGAGGACAACGCACCATGATATAAGGGGCCCCTAAGCGTCCCTCAGGGCCCCTCACCACCCAGAAATAACCGGGTCCACTTTTTCCCTGCCACACACCATTATTTTCTCCCCAATATCTGCCCTACACCAGGTGACTTACTCCCAGATGATATCCCAGGGAGCGTCAGGATAACCCAGGGAGCGTCAGGATAACCCAGGGAGCGTCAGGATAACCCAGAGAGCGTCAGGATAGCCTAGCGAGCGTCAGGATAACCCAGAGAGCGTCAGGCTAGCCTAGCGAGCGTTGGGATAACCCATAGAGCGTCAGGCTAGCCTAGCGAGCGTTGGGATAACCCATAGAGCGTCAGGATAGCCCAGAGAGCGTCAGGATAACCCAGAGAGCGTCAGGATAACCCAGAGAGCGTCAGGATAACCCAGAGAGCGTCGGGATAACCCAGAGAGCGTTAGGAATAACCCAGAGAGCGTCAGGATAGCCCAGAGGGCGTCAGGATAACAAAGAGAGCGTCAGGATAACCCAGTGAGCGTCAGGATAACCCAGAGAGCGTCAGGATAACCCAGAGAGCGTCAGGATAACTCAGAGAGCGTCAGGATAACCCAGAGAGCGTCAGGATAACCCAGAGAGCGTCAAGATAACACAGAGGGCGTCAGGATAACCCAGAGAGCGTCAGGATAACAGTCAAAGCAATGCCTCTAGACTTCTGGGACTGGGGAGGGGGAGTTACGGAAGGGGGGTGAGTGGGGCTGAATGAGAGGAGGGGGGAGGGACCAAGGGAGTAGTACGGGGAGGGGGGGGGGAAGGTGGGGAAGGGGAAGATGCAGGAAGTATGGGGGAGTACACAGTTTCAAATGTAGATATGACAGAGCCCGGTAGGCTCAGGAATCTGTACACCTGTTGATTGACGGTTGAGAGGCGGGACCAAAGAGCCAGAGCTCAACCCCTGCAAACACAACTAGGTGAGTACAACTAGGTGATTATACACACACACACAGGAGGAGGAGTGGCACTGCTGATAAGGAAGGACTGAAGTTTTCAAGAGATGGATATCCTGGGCTGTGAAGGAAGTCAGAGATAACATAACAGGAACTATGACTATGGGTGGACCTAAGATAACAGTGGCAGTCATTTACAACCCTCCACTAAATGACAGACGACCCAGACAGGAATTCGATATTAACATCATGGCAACCATTAATATAATTGAGAGAGCAGCTTCAGTTGCCTACAGGAATGGCTCCAGACTCTTAATCATGGGCGATTTCAACCATGGAAAGATAGACTGGGAGAATGGGGACCCACATGGAGGTGCAGATACATGGAGAGCTAAACTCTTGGAAGTGACAATAAGGAATTTTCTGAGCCAACATGTCAAGGAACCCACAAGAATGAGAGGGGATGTCGAACCAGCTAGACTCGACTTGATATTCACCCTGAATGAGTCAGACATAAGGGAAGTCAAATTTGAAGCCTCCATAGGAATGAGTGACCACAGTGTACTGACATTTGAGTATCTGGTGGAGGTAGGGATAGCCTATCCAAGGATGGGATCAGAAAGGAAAAGGCTGACTTGCCGAAGAGGAAAATATGACGAGATGAGGAACTTCCTAATGGGAATACCATGGGAAGCAGAACTCAGAGAAAAGACTGTACAGGATATGATGGATTATGTCACCCAGAAGTGCCAGGAAGCTGCACACAGGTTTATCCCGGCCCTAATGGAGAAAACTGAAAAGCAGCCGAAGAATCCATGGTTCAATCAGGAATGAAAGGTAGTGAAGCAATTGAGTAAAAGAACATGGAGAAACTACAGGAACAACAGAACACCAGAGAGCAGGGAGAGATACCAGAGGGCCAGAAATGAGTACATCAGAGTGAGGAGAGAAGCAGAGAGACAATATGAAAATGACATCGCAAGTAAAACCAAGACCCAACCAAAGCTGCTCCACAGCCACATCAAGAGGAAAACAGCAGTGAAGGAACAAGTGATGAAACTGAGAAAAGGGGAGAACAGATACACAGAGAACGACAAAGAGGTGTGTGAAGAACTCAATAAGAGATTACAGGAGCTCTTCATAATATAGCAAGAGGAAGCCCCTGTACTAGGAGAGGAGGAGGCAAAGCAAGCAACCTTGGAGGAATTTGACCTCACCAGTGATGAGGTCAAAAGGTGTCTGCTGGAGCTGGATGTGACAAAGGCTGTTGGGTCTGACTGACTCTCACCATGGATTCGAAAGGAAGGTGCAGAAGCACTAAATGTGCCACTCTCTATGGTGTATAACAGGTCACTGAAAACAGGAGACCTACCGAAAAGTTGGAAGACAGCTAACGTTGTCCCAATATACAAAAAGGGTGACAGGCAAGAAGCACTGAACTACTGGCCAGTTTCCCTAACTTGTATACCATGCAAGGCGATGGAGAAGATCGTGACGAAAAGGCTCGTTGAACATTTGGAGGGAAGGAGGTTTGTAACACACCACCAACAAGGGTTCAGGGATGGTAAATCGTGCCTCATAGGCTGAATAAAATTCTATGACCAAGCAACAAAAATTAGGCAGGAACGAGAAGGGTGGGCCGACTGCAGTTTCTTAGACTGTAAGAAAGCCTTTGACACAGCACTCCATAAAAGGCTGTTACAAAAGTTGGAGAAACAGGCAGGAATAAAAGGTAAGAATATATGGAAGGGCTGGTGTCCCCAGAAGCCCACATCAAAAGGATATAATCAGCGGCATATGCTAGATATGCTAGAACATAAGAACTGCCTTTACAAACCTGTGTAAAGAATTATTCAGAACCTTGTATACCACTTATGTCAGACCAATCCTGGAGTATGTAGCTCCAGCCCGGAGTCCTATACCTAGTTAAACACAAGACAAAGTTAGAGAAGATACGGAGGTATGACACCAGACTCGTCCCAGAACTGAGAGGTATGAGCTACGAGGAAAGACTACGGGAGCAGATACGTCCCTGGAAGAGAAGAGTAAGGGGAGACATGATCACCACCTACAAAATTCTCAAGAGGAATTGACAAGATGAACAAATACAATCTGTTTAGCACGGGTGGAACACGAACAAGGGGACACAGGTGGAAGCTGAGTACCCAAATGAGCCACAGAGACGTTAGAGAGAACTTGTTCAGTGTCAGAGTAGTTAACAGATGGAATGTATTAGGCAGTGATGTGGTGGAGGCTGACTCCATACACATATTTAAATGTAGATATGATAGAGCCCAGTAGGCTCAGGAACATGTACACCAGTTGATTGACAGTTGAGAGGCGGGACCAAAGAGTCAGAGCTCAACCCCCGCAAGCACAACAAGGTGAGTACAGCTACAGCCCTACGTTTACCTGTAGTATGGTACTAACGACCTATTCACACCCAGCCTGGGGACAGGTTTATCCAGTAACAACTTGATCGATCAGGCTGTTGCTGGCCATGGCCCGCACGCGCTCAAATCCAATACAACCAGGCTGTTGTTGCTTGTGGACCCCCGAGGACTACCTGGGGCAGTAACCTTCCTCCAAAAGAACTTTTATCTGAAGCAGGGGTCAGGATTATCTGAAGCAGGGGTCAGGATTATCTGAAGCAGGGGTCAGGATTATCTGAAGCAGGGGTCAGGATTATCTGAAGCAGGGGTCAGGATTATCTGAAGCAGGGGTCAGGATTATCTGAAGCAGGGGTCAGGATTATCTGAAGCAGGGGTCAGGATTATCTGTAGCAGGGGTCAGGATTATCTAAAGCTGGGGTCAGGATTATCTGTAGCAGGGGTCAGAATTATCTAAAGCTGGGGTCAGGATTATCTGTAGCAGGGGTGAGGGTTCATCAAGCGTCAACACAACCCCCTTACGAAACCTCTACATCTTTCCTCAATCATGGCGGCTTTGTTTACATTTCATAAACAGTTTAAGAGCCTGGAAACTTTCCAACCTAAGCTTATTATTATTATTATTATTATAAACTCGTAGTGCATCACAGCTCAAAAACCGTCGAATAAACGTACATTAAGCATCCCGAGTACTCGAAGATGTACAGGTTTCGCAAGTACTTGACCAATATTGGCCCAGACATACACGGATTATATACTGAGGTGTGTGTGTGTGCAATTAGGTCGACTGCAATTAGAATTCATCAATTTAGTTGTATGTGCGTTGGCAGGCCCGAGCGTTGGCAGGCCGGCGTTGGCAGGCCGGCGTTGGCAGGCCGGCGTTGGCAAGCCAGCGTTGGCAGGCCGGCGTTGGCAGGCCGGCGTTGGCAGGCCCGCGACACACCACTCAACCATCCTTTAAGAGGGCGCCGATTTTTACCTGTTGAGTATTTCGAGAGTTCTACTCGTGCCACGTTCCTTGGTTATTACTGCTGGGCTTCGTACCCATCACAGCCTGGTCGATCCAGTAACCCCCAAATGAAAACTTGCCATGTATTACGATCGCCTGAACTTGACATATAGGCAGGATCCAACACACACTAACAGCATCCCATTCTCTGACTTATCCACCGACACCCCGGCCCCTCAAGATCACAATTTGATAAAGAAGTACTCGTGATCTACCAGACTGTTGTGACTACGGAGTACTGCAAAATACGAACCCCACTGAGTAAGAATATTGACACTACAACTGAGGCCGGAGTTGCCACCCATGGTTGTGGAGCCTGGCCGGTGGTGGGGAGGGAGTTGGGAGGGGTGGGGAGAGGGTGGGGAGAGGGTGGGTACGGGATAGTGGGAAAGGAGGGACAAGAAAGGGGTGTGGGAAAGGGGTGTGGGAAGGGGGTGTGGGAAAGGGGTGTGGGGAGGGTGCACCTTCATAGCATCAACGGGTTCCACTTGCCTACTTCCTGATCAACACCCCAGGGGAAGGGGGAAGGGGGGAAGCGACCCTTACCTTACCTACCTTGCGGCGATTCCAAGGATCAACATCCCCCTCGGCCCGGTCTCTGACCAGGCCTCCTGGTTAGTGGTCTGGTCAACTAGGCTGTTGGCCGCGGCTAGTTGTGCATTGTGTTGTGATCTCTGTATTTGAAGGCCTTGTAATCATACCTGGAGCATACCTGGAGCGGGTCTCGAGAGTTCTTCTACTCCCCGAGCCCGGCCCGAGGCCAGACTCGATCCATTTTTTTTTTTTTTTTGAGATATATACAAGAGTTGTTACATTCTTGTACAGCCGTTGTTACGTTCTTGTACGCGTAGCGTTTCGGGCAGGTCCCTGGAATACGATCCCCGCCGCGAAGAATCGTTGTTACAACCAAGTACACATTTTACTGTTGAGTTAAACAGAGGCGACAGTTCAAGGATTTGCGCCCAGTAAATCCTCCCCGGCCAGGATACGAACCCATGACAAAGCGCTCGCGGAACGCAAGGCGAGTGTCTTACCCCTACACCACGGAGACTGTAAATTCCTATCATTGTTCTAGCTGGTGTAGTGGTATCATGCAAGATTCCCATTCTTGCGACCCGGGTTCGATTCCCGGGCGGCGCACGGAATTTTTGTTACCTAGCTGTAAATAGGTACCTGGGCGTTAGTCAGCTGTCACGGGCTGCTTCCTGGGGGGTGGAGGCCTGGTCGAGGACCGGGCCGCGGGGACACTAAAGCCCCGAAATCATCTCAAGATAACCTCAAGAAGATAGCTGACGCAATATTTGCTTGGTTATGTTCCCTAAACGTTAGCTCCTCACACATCATGCTTCCCAGACCCTTTGTTGCTCTCCTTCTTTGGCCAGGTTTGATTACGTCTTGTACTCTGTAGTTTGTTGAGGTCTTCATCTTTACTGTACACCAAGAACCCTGGAATTTATTTATAACAGTTAAAAATCATGTTTGTACAAGACCTTCTCACTCTCTGGAGGCGGCAGACTTATGGCTACAGTTCATCACCCAACAACTGAAAGAACATGGAACCGGAAGGAATCGTTGAGGAAACTTATAACTTAAAACTAATAATAATAATAATAATAATAATAATAAAGCCTTGCTAATGTATATACAGTACTTGCAGAACCAATGCCAGAATACTTCATTAGCATATGGGAAGCTCGCTCACACACACACACACACACACACACACACACACACACACACACACACACACACACACACACACACACACACACACACACACACACCGGGGGTATGGGTTTGAGGGGCCGGTGGCCGAGCGGACAGCACGCTGTACACGTGATCCTGTATTCGATCCCGGGCGCCGGCGAGAAACAATGGGCAGAGTTTCTTTCACCCTATGCCTCTGTTACCTAGCAGTAAATAGGTACCTGGAAGTTTGACAGCTGTTACGGGCTGCTTCCTGAGGGGTTTGTGCGCGTGTAAAGAGAGAAATATATGTAATAGATATAATACAGGAAAGATAGATTGGATAAAAAGGCGGGGCCCAAGAGCTAACAGCTCGATTCTGCAGACATAAATGGTAAATACAAATAGTAAATACGCGTGTATTTAAGGTAAATACGCGTGCATTTAAGGTAAATACGCGTGTATTTAAGGTAAATACGCGTGTATTTAAGGTAAATACGCGTGTATTTAAGGTAAATACGCGTGTATTTAAGGTAAATACGCGTGTATTTAAGGTAAACACGGCCTGAGGAAACACAGTTACCACTACGACCAACCAGTAGTAGGTCAACGCACACGTCCCCAACACCTGGGGAAGAAGAGGAGAGAGCACCTGGATATGTGTTCATCAAGGCTAGTGTCCGAGCTAGGAGCAATAGGTTAAGGAAACTTATGCTAACAACTCTACAAGGAAGAAACAGAGAGGGTATGACCACGACGTACAAATTACAGGGTGGCATAGACAAGTTAGACACAGTCTCCCCAACTGCGGTAAAACCACAAAGAGAACAGTGGTGGAAGATGGAGTTAATGAACGAGACAAAATGTAAAGATTGACTCGTATGGCAAACTGGTGGTGGAAAAAAAAAAGAGGAATACCTGCCTTCCTCACCAGTTTTGGAGACAAAGCCTAGATACTGGCGTTATCCCTGACATACTAAAAACAGCAGAGATAGCACCACTCCATAAAGGAGGAAATAAGGCAGAGGCAAAAAATTACAGACCGATAGCACTAACATCACACATCATAAAAATCTTTGAGAGAGTGCTAAGAAGTAAGATCACAAAATACATGGAGTCACAGCATCTCCATAACATGGAGATGCCATGCCCGGACAACGTGGTTTCAGAACAGGGCGCTCTTGCCTGTCACAGTTGCTGGACCACTATGACATGGCATTAGATGCTATGGAAGACAAACAAAACGCTGATGTAATTTACACAGATTTCGCAAAAGCCTTTGACGAATGTGACCATGGTGTTATTGCACATAAAATGCGTTCAAAAGGAATTACCGGGAAAATAGGCAGATGGATCTACAATTTCCTGACTAACAGAACAGAATGTGTAATAGTCAACAAAATAAAATCCAGCCCATCAACCGTGAAGAGCTCAGTCCCCCAGGGTACTGTGCTTGCTCCAGTGCTTTTTCTCATCCTCATATCGGACATATACAAGAACACTACCTATAGTACTGTATCATCCTTTGCAGATGACACTAGGATCTTCATGAGAGTAGGCAACATATAGGACACGGCAAACCTCCAGTCAGATATAAATCAGGTCTTTCAATGGGCTACAGAAAAAATATGGTATTTAATGAAGATAAGTTCCAGCTCATGCATAACGAAAAAATGAAAATATGAAAGCAGAAACCACGTACAAAACGCAGTCAAATCATAACATAGAACGAAAAGGCAAAGTAAAGGATCTGGGTGTACTCATGTCGGAAGACCTTACCTTTAAAGAACACAATAAAGTAGCCGTCACAACTGCAAGTAAAATGACAGGTTGGATAACAAGAACTTTTCACACTAGAGATGCTATACCAATGATGATACTCTTCAAGACGCTTGTGCTATCTAGAGTGGAGTACTGCTGCACAATGACAGCCCCTTTCAAAGCTGGAGAAATTGCTGACCTGGAGAGCGTGCAGAGATCCTTTACTGCTAGAATCCACTCAGTAAAACATCTAAACTATTGGGACCGACTAAAGAGCCTAAATCTGTATTCTCTTGAGCACAGGCGGGAGAGATAGATAATAATTTATACATGGAAAATATTAGAGGGACTGGTCCCAAACCTGCACACAGAAATAACATCACATGAGACCAGGAGGCATGGCAGGATGTGCAGAATACCCCCGTTGAAGAGCAGAGGTGCAACAGGTACTCTGAGAGAGAACTCTATCAACATCAGAGGCCCGAGACTGTTCAACACGCTTCCACTACACATAAGGGGCATAACTGGCCGACCCCTCACAGTGTTCAAGAGAGAACTGGATAAACACCTCCAAAGGATCAACCAGACTGTAATTCGTACGTCAGGCTGCGAGCAGCCGCGTCCAACAGCCTGGTTGACCAGTCCAGCAACAAGGAGGCCTGGTCGAGGACCGGGCCGCGGGGACGCTAAGCCCCGAAAACACCTCAAGGTAACCTCAAGGTAGGTAGGTAACACCCAACCCTCGGGTCAGTGGCAGCCTTTGACCACCAGGGTGACCTTACAAGCCAGCCTTTACCCGCCACCCGCGGCCAGGGGGTCTGGGGGGCGGGCTGCGCCATCACCCGTCCCCACGGCGCCTCCTTTTCCGCCACCACCAACACCTAATGGGCTTGTGGACACGTCAAGTAGTTCATCCGCCGCCCGTGCCGTGTCAGGCCGCCCGTGCCGTGTCAGGCGGACAGTGGCGCGAGGCGGACCGCGGCGCGAGGCGGACCGCGGCGCGAGGCGGACCGCGGCGCGAGGCGGCCCACGGCGCGAGGCGGACCGCAACGCGAGGCGGACAATAGTATCAGGTGAATCAGCTGGGCGGTCACCGAGAATGCAGTGCCACCTGTTGCAGAATGTTGTCAACTATGCGTGTTCACTGACCCGGAACTACCCCCCCCACCCTTCCTTTCACTATACACTTATTTTCATCATGCAGCGCGTCCTCTCCAGCGTCCACGTCACTAAACTGATGTATTAAATTGCCCGAACCTAACCTAACCGAGGACCCGCGAATAGAAAACGGGACATCACGTCATTTTTGCGAGCCGCTATGATGCTCAATACATCATTTTTTGGCCTCAGGGGAGATTCATACGTCAAAATACGATGTACTTTACGAGTTGTAGAATTCTCTCCACCACTAACCTCTAACCCACTGCTAACCTCCCCCCCCCCCCCAATATCACCTAGGCCTACCTCCCCCCCCAATATCACCTAGGCCTACCTCCCCCCCCCAATATCACCTAGGCCTACCTCCCCTCTCATTACAAGGAATGGATAACCATAAGCTGGACTAGGCCTCTATTAGCCTATAAGAAAAAAATCCATCCACCGGGGAGCCGGTCGGCCGAGCGGACAGCACGCTGGACTTGTGATCCTGTGGTCCCGGGTTCGATCCCGGGCGCCGGCGAGAAACAATGGGCAGAGTTTCTTTCACCCTATGCCCCTGTTACCTAACAGTAAAATAGGTACCTGGGTGTTAGTCAGCTGTCACGGGCTGCTTCCTGGGGGTGGAGGCCTGGTCGGGAACCGGGCCGCGGGGACACTAAAGCCCCGAAATCATCTCAAGATAACCTCAAGGTAACCAAGAAACTATTGTACACTCTCTCGCTGGAAAAAAAAGAGATATTATCAACCATCGTGAAGAGGCTCAGGTAACACCACACTGACTCGCGTGTCTTAATGAATGGTGATGAATAACTGTAGGCCTAATAAGGGTTCTTTCAAATATCAGAGGTGGGACAACAGGCTTATAAACCTCTACCAACATTAAGGGCAGGACCAAGACTGTTCAACACGCTCCGTCTTCACACAAGGGGCATAACTGGCCGGCCTCTCACCGTGCTCAAGGGGAAACCTCACTAACACCTCCCTAACATACCTAATCAACCGGGCTTTTCATTCGCCAGGCTGCGAGCAGAGTCTAACAGCCAGGTTGACCAGACCAACAACCAGGAGATCTTGTCAGAACAACCCGTCCTCCTTGTAGCACGCCGCGTTTGGACGTATACTCTACCTAAGGCCAAAAATCGTCGTACTAGAAAATGGGGAGCTGCTCGCGAAATTAAGACAATGTGCCGTTTTCTGTTTTGGGTCCTCTGGTAGGTTAGGGTAAGGGCTGGTAAGAAACCTTAGGTAGACGGGCTGGTCAGGAACCTGGACCAGGACTGGTCCAGCACCGACGGGTCGTCCAATAACGAATATGTACGTTTTTTCCCCAATAACGGCGGCTTAAGAATGCATTCATTAAACTGTTTATTAGCTTTGGAAACTACCTAACCCAAGCTTACTGTTGCTGCAGACACTCGTTGTGCTTCACACCTTGCAAACCGTTCAATAAATACAGACTAATCCACCATGATTGAGAAAAGATGCACAGGTTTCGTTGTTTAATGACTCCTGACCCCTGATCGTCGAGGGGGAGAGGACACATTGACTCTAGGAACGACCTGAGGTAACCTTAGGGTATTCAACGTGACAGTGTCAGACCACGAAGGAAGAATTGAAACAGGAATTTCCTTAAGTACTTTCGTATTTAATAATACATCTTCAGAAGGATCTTTCTGAAGATGTATTATTATTAAATATTAGTGGCTTAATCTTACTCTATCTGTCTAGCTCCGTCCTGGACACGATCTGAGACACTGGTCCAGGACGGAGAAAAACGTCGTCGCTTCATCTTCCGAGATGGTGGCTTGGTCATCATGTCTTGGGCCACGTTATTGTGACTCATCGTCTTCACAGTGATGATGGCTCTCTTGGTCTACGGGTAGCAATAGTCTGGCTGTTTAGGTCGTGTTGTGAGAGTCACAGAATCTCTAGGCTCCGGCAACAGGTAAACAACAGGATACCCTTCCTTCTCCTCACATCCTTACGTCTCCTCTTGTCTCACGCACCACACCCTCCCTGTGTCGCGCCACTCTCATGTAAACACCATAGACGGTGTCACATGACACCATAGACGGTGTCACATGACACCATAAATGGTGTCACATGACACCATAGATGGTGTCACATGACTCCATAGATGGTGTCACATGACACCATCTATGGTGTCACATGACTCCATAGATGGTGTCACATGACACCATAGATGGTGTCACATGACTCCATAGATGGTGTCACATGACACCATAGATGGTGTCACATGACTCCATAGATGGTGTCACATGACACCATTGACGGTGTCACATGACACATACACTGACACGAGTGGAGTCAGCTGACACAGACATTGTGTGGTGACAGTGTGTCGGTCCTTGACAATAGGAAAGTTGTGAGCCAAGGTGCTATAATGTTCACATGTAGGGCAGAGGTCAGGTCGTGTGAGGTGACCTCGCTATGCTCATAATTGCTGCCCGAGTCTTCCCATCGAAGAACCCGCTGGCTCTCTCCGGTAGGTGGAGCTTAGCTCCTGGTCCCCCCCCTTTCTATACTCGAGCAGTCGTATATTGAGATAATAACGTAAGACATCTCCCGTCACGCAGGGTGCAGTCGCACCTCCATAGATCTCCGGTATCATCTATTGATACTGGTAATGGCTCAAAGGGGCCACCACTTACGGGCTATTCATGCCCGTGCCACCTTTTGGGTGGCTTAATCTTCATCATATTGAGATAAGAGGATCCTCGGTCTACACTGAGGATTCAACTCCGTAAGCCCAGTACTACACATGCTTCTTCAGGCTGGCAAGAGGCTTTGACCCTGCCGGGCTCACCCCCCTCCCCTCCATCCCCTATACTCAGGGACCTTGGCCACTTGGACTGTAAAATTATGTATTCTGTGTTTCCTAGATTATATATTGGGAAAATTCTCTCTAAACTTTCCCTCTCACTGATTGCACTGCTCCTCACTCCTTCAGTTTTCACCCTTCATCTCATTTTCTCTCTCTCTCTCCTCGACACATTCTCTTTCACCTCTCCTACACCCCACCTCTCTCGTTCTCCCTCTATGCTGTTCACCTATAACACCATACCCATATAACGCTACATCCTGAGTGCAAAGCGCTCGGGAGTCGTAGTGCTAAGGACCCGGGTTCGATCATCGGCGGAGGCGGAAACAAATGGGCAGTCTCTTTCACCCTGATGGCCCTGTTCACCTAGCAGTAAATAGGTACCTGGGGGTTAGATGGCTCTTTCTTGGGGATGTGTGCGTGTGTACTCACCTAGTTGTGCTTGCGGGGGTTGAGCTCTGGCTCTTTCGGTCCACCTCTCAACTGTCAATCAACTTCCTCCCCCCCTCCACACACACAGGAAGTAGCCCGTAGCAGCTGTCTTACTCCCAGGTACCTTTTTACTGCTAGGTAACAGGGGCATCAGGGTGAAAGACACTGCGCATTTGTTTACGCCTCTACCGGGATCGAACCCGGAACCTCAGGACTATGAATCCGAAGAGCTATACACTCAGCTGTCAGGCTCCTTACAGCCTAACAGCTGTATGTGTACTCACCTAGTTGTGCTGCGGGGGTTGAGCTCTGGCTCTTTGGTCCCGCCTCTCAACTGTCAATCAACTGGTGTACAGGTTCCTGAGCCTACTGGGCTCTATCATATCTACATTTGAAACTGTGTATGGAGTCAGCCTCCACCACATCACTGTCTAATGCATTCCACCTGTTAACTATGACACTGAAAAAGTTCTTTCTAACGTCCCTGTGGCTCATGTGGGTACTCAGTTTCCACCTGTGTCCCCTTGTTCACGTACCTCTCGTGTTAAACAGTTTATCTTTATCTACCCTGTCAATTCCTCTGAGAATTTTGTAGGTAGTGATCATGTCTCCCCCTTACTCTTCTGTCTTCCAGTGTCGTGAGGTGCATTTCACGCAGCCTGTCCTCGTAACTCATGCCTCTTAGTTCTGGGACTAGTCTAGTGGCAGACCTCTGAACTTTTTCAAGCTCCGCCTTGTGCTTGACAAGGTACGGGCTCCATGCTGGGGCCGCATATATGTGTATGTGTATGTGTGTGTGTGTGTGTGTGTGTGTGTGTGTGTGTGTGTGTGTGTGTGTGTGTATGTGTGTATGTGTGTATGTGTGTGTGTGTGTGTATGTGTGTGTGTGTATGTGTGTGTGTGTGTGTGTGTGTGTGTGTGTGTGTGTGTGTGTGTGTGTGTGTGTGTGTGTGTGTGTGTGTGTGTATGTGTGTGTGTATGTGCGTGCGTGTGCACGTGCGTGGGTTAGAGAAATATATATAGTAGATATTAATAGAGGAAAAATATAGATTGGTTACAAAGGCGGGATCCACGAGCTAATAGCCCGATCCTGCAGACACAAATAGTGTCAAATATCCCCATATAACACCACACCCATATATAACACCACACACCCATATATAACACCACACCCATATATAACACCACACCCATATATAACACCACACCCATATATAACACCACACCCATATATAACACCACACCCATATATAACACCACACCCATATATAACACCACACCCATATATAACACCACACCCATATATAACACCACACCCATATATAACACCACACCCATATATAACACCACACCCATATATAACACCACACCCATATATAACACCACACCCATATATAACACCAAACACCCATATATAACACCACACACCCATATATAACACCACACCCATATATAACACCACACCCATATATAACACCACACCCATATATAACACCAAACACCCCATATATAACACCAAACACCCCATATATAACACCACACCCATATATAACACCACACACCCATATATAACACCACACCCATATATAACACCACACCCATATATAACACCACACCCATATATAACACCACACCCATATATAACACCACACCCATATATAACACCACACCCATATATAACACCACACCCATATATAACACCACACCCATATATAACACCACACCCATATATAACACCACACCCATATATAACACCACACCCATATATAACACCACACCCATATATAACACCAAACACCCATATATAACACCACACACCCATATATAACACCACACCCATATATAACACCACACCCATATATAACACCACTCCCATATAACACCACACCCATATATAACACCACACCCATATATAACACCACACCCATATATAACACCACACCCATATATAACACCACACCCATATAACACCACACCCATATATAACACCACACCCATATATAACACCACACACCCATATATAACACCACACCCATATATAACACCACACACCCATATAACACCACACCCATATATAACACCACACCCATATAACACCACACACCCATATATAACACCACACCCATATATAACACCACACCCATATATAACACCACACCCATATATAACACCACACACCCATATATAACACCACACCCATATATAACACCACACACCCATATAACACCACACCCATATATAACACCACACCCATATAACACCACACACCCATATAACACCACACCCATATATAACACCACACCCATATATAACACCACACCCATATATAACACCACACCCATATATAACACCACACCCATATAACACCACACTATAACCAGCCCGTCCCCCTAAGCTCTCCCAACGTCAAGAAACTATCGTACTAGAGTGCCCTTATCCTAACCTGCCAGAGGACCCCAAAACAGAAAACGGGACAGTGCGTCAATTTCTGGAGCCGCTCCCTTTTTCTAGTGCGACGATTTTTGGTCGTAGAGTACGAGTATACGTCAAAATACGACGTGCTATTAGCAGGGCAGGAGGGACTGTCCCGCCTAGCCGGCACTCCGTCCCTCCAGGATAGTGCCTAACCCCCCTCCCCCCCCCCCCACTGGTCCAATATTGCCAGTGATGCAGTTCGTTCTATCGATCTGCCAGTCCGTAAAAAATGCAACGGTTTGGCCTAACCAGAAGCGTACGAACCCAAGCAACCCCTCAAACCTATCGAGGCCGAAGCATAGAAAACGTCGATTTTGCGGTGCTTTAATGCTTGCCAATACATCATTTGAACAGATTAATCGATTACGTGAAAAAAACACGACGTATTATTAATAAACGTGACAAACTGCCGTACGACGTAGGGCCTGTCAGCGCTAACGAGCCACTCCAGCGTTGTCAGCTGCATCCGTTACCAAGACGGCCAATAACAGCCTGGTGGAACACAAGGAAGACTCGTGAGTGATTCACTCTCAAACCCGTCTTAATAACACGAGATGGAGTGCGCCGGCAGGTAACTCTACCGTGGGGGGGGGGGGGGGGACCCCCTCACAACCACCAGCCTCACGTGGTTCCCCCCCCTCACAACCAACAGCCTCACGTGGTTCCCCCCCCCTCACAACCACCAGCCTCACGTGGTTCCCCCCCCTCACAACCACCAGCCTCACGTGGTTCCCCCCCCCTCACAACCACCAGCCTCACGTGGTTCCCCCCCCTCACAACCACCAGCCTCACGTGGTTCCCCCCCCCCTCACAACCACCAGCCTCACGTGGTTCCCCGCCCCCTCACAACCACCAGCCTCACGTGGTTCCCCCCCCCCCCTCACAACCACCAGCCTCACGTGGTTCCCCGCCCCCTCACAACCACCAGCCTCACGTGGTTCCCCCCCCCTCACAACCACCAGCCTCACGTGGTTCCCCCCCCCCTCACAACCACTAGCCTCTCACAATCACCAGCCTCACGTGGTTCCCCCCCCCTCACAACCACTAGCCTCTCACAATCACCAGCCTCACGTGGTTCCCCCCCTCACAACCACTGGCCTCTCACAATCACCAGCCTCACGTGGTTTCCCCCCCCCCCCTCACAACCACTAGCTTCACATGGCCCCCCCCTCACAACCACCACTGTGAGTTTATAATCATTTTGAGAGTTTGAGGAAAGCGGCCTCTCATTGATACTGCGTCTCCATCAAAAACAGATTTGACATCGCTATCTCCTCCCCCCCCCTCTCATCTACTACCACACCATCAAGGCCAAGTACCACCACTCAGTAGCACCACCACGATCGTGTACTACTACTACTACCACAACTAACCCCTCCCCCCCCCCTCACCAAATACCACCATTAACGAGGGCAGACGCAGCATCACTTTCGTAGGCGTGATATAGGCCTACTGAACATCACTTACTACCACATCACACACCAACATCGACCATTAGAAAATGGTAGCTTTTAGGCAGGTCGACGCTGGACCGTGTTAGATCAGTCCTGTTTATAGCCCTCTGCAGCCATCTCTGTGTCGCTTTGTCGTTGTCTGTCTGTGTGTCTGTCTATGTCTGTGGACAAAATTCCCTTGACATAATATCCCCACACGAGGCACACAGCAACTATAGCCATAGTAATGTGTCAACACAGAGGCTGGTGGTGTCGTGTGATAAATTTATATAACCAAAATATATATATAGAAAACCAAATATGAACCAGAATAGTTGACTGGTATTGGGGGGGGGGGGGTAACACCGTCACTTGGACTGTGTCTTGACGCAACCACTTACGAAACCTCTACATCTTTCCTCAATAGAGGCGGCTTTGTTTTGCATGTATTAAGCCGTTTATGAACTCCGAAGCACAACGGGCTTCTTTATAACAACAGTAACGTTGGGTTGTGAATTTTTCGAAGCTTATAAACCGTTAAATAAATGTAAACAACGGCGCCATGACAGAGGAAAGATGCACAGGCTTCGTAGGAGATTGTGTTGATGAGTGATGACTTGTGTCCCACTCTCGCGGGTTAATCTGGGCGGTTAACATGAAAACAGGCGGATGTGACGTCACCTCCGAGCTGGCCAGCTGCTAAAAGTGACCGTTATATATAGTTCGGTGAACAGCTAGTTATGTTGCCGGGATACAGCGGTGGCTGGTCTGCACGACACAGCAGAAGGACGCTGCTGCTGCTGGAGGCGCAGCAGGCGGCGCAGGCACCCAGATAGGCTCAGGTACCAGTGTTCTGCCCGACCTCACCAGTGACAGTAAACACAGCAGAGGCAGACCTGTTCAAATCATTTTTTGAACACAATTCAAATGTGTTCAAACCTCGCCCGTCAACACGATCACTCACGTCTTCTCCCGGGCGACGCGTCCAACAATCAACGACGTGGTATAAGAAAGCCACACACTTATCATCCCGGGTTCTAAGATATGTACCACAACCTTTCTTCTCCGAGGAGAAACACAACTCCACTGTTGTGAAGACACGCACACCACCACACTACCGCCCCCAGCACTCGACTGGGGGGACACGGAGGACCCGCTACCTGGACACGGGCGCCACAGGGGTGGCCGCGACGGGAGAGCAGCGCGCGAAGGCTGCCAGGCGCGGAGGGCACGGAGCCTCGGGACGAACGGACACGTAACACCTCGCGTCACAACAGCCGAGGCAACACTGCTGGAAGTAGTGCTGTGCTGCTCCTATACCCCACGCACATACGCACGCACGCACGCTACTCTCACCGGCCACAGGTGAGTCTGCACCCAAACACGCCGCTCTACAACCACCTCGAGCAGATTCATGTCCCAAATCGCTTCTGCTCTGCCAATTAAAAGATACTTAGGGGAAGGGAAAAGAACTACCAGGAAAAAGGGCCAAGCCATTACGACTATATAGCACTGGGAAGGGGCCAGGATATGGATTTGGGATGGGACGGGGGATGGAAGGAATGGTGCCCAACCACTCGGACGGTCGGGGATTGAACGCCGACCTGCATGAAGCGAGATCGTCGCGCTACCGTCCAGTCCAAGTGGTGGAGTAGATACTTAGGTGAAACAGACAGGAAAATAAACACATGGAAACTACCTACATGTGCCACAGAGATATTAGAAATGTTTTCAGTATACTAACCTACGGACCACCAAGTACAGGAAGTATAAGGTATACTACCCTACGGACCACCAAGTACAGGAAGTATAAGGTATACTAACCTACGGACCACCAAGTACAGGAAGTATAAGGTATACTAACCTACGGACCACCAAGTACAGGAAGTATAAGGTATACTACCCTACGGACCACCAAGTACAGGAAGTATAAGGTATACTACCCTACGGACCACCAAGTACAGGAAGTATAAGGTATACTAACCTACGGACCATCAAGTACAGGAAGTATAGGGTATACTAACCTTAGGACCACCAAGTACAGGAAGTATAAGGTATACTAACCTACGGACCTCCAAGTACAGGAAGTATAAGGTATACTACCCTACGGACCACCAAGTACAGGAAGTATAGGATATACTAACCTACGGACCACCAAGTACAGGAAGTATAAGGTATACTACCCTACGGACCACCAAGTACAGGAAGTATAAGGTATACTACCCTACGGACCACCAAGTACAGGAAGTATAAGGTATACTACCCTACGGACCACCAAGTACAGGAAGTATAAGGTATACTACCCTACGGACCACCAAGTACAGGAAGTATAAGGTATACTAACCTACGGACCTCCAAGTACAGGAAGTATAGGGTATACTACCCTACGGACCACCAAATACAGGAAGTATAAGGTATACTACCCTACGGACCACCAAGTACAGGAAGTATAAGGTATACTAACCTACGGACCTCCAAGTACAGGAAGTATAAGGTATACTACCCTACGGACCACCAAGTACAGGAAGTATAAGGTATACTAACTTACGGACCACCAAGTACAGGAAGTATAAGGTATACTACCCTACGGACCTCCAAGTACAGGAAGTATAAGGTATACTACCCTACGGACCTCCAAGTACAGGAAGTATACGGTATACTAACCTACGGACCTCCAAGTACAGGAAGTATAAGGTATACTACCCTACGGACCTCCAAGTACAGGAAGTATAAGGTATACTACCCTACGGACCTCCAAGTACAGGAAGTATAAGGTATACTACCCTACGGACCTCCAAGTACAGGAAGTATACGGTATACTACCCTACGGACCTCCAAGTACAGGAAGTATAAGGTATACTACCCTACGGACCTCCAAGTACAGGAAGTATAAGGTATACTACCCCTACGGACCTCCAAGTACAGGAAGTATAAGGTATACTACCCTACGGACCTCCAAGTACAGGAAGTATACGGTATACTAACCCTACGGACCTCCAAGTACAGGAAGTATAAGGTATACTACCCTACGGACCTCCAAGTACAGGAAGTATAAGGTATACTACCCCACAAGCCTGACCCCTGGCCAGGCTTGTGGGAAAACCACTCCCACCACCCTCCAAGCAGACCCCCCCCCCCCCACCCCACACTCACTATAGAGCATATACGCGGCCTCGCTCACTCACTGAGGCGAATATGCACCTACACCTGCACACACGCACACACACACACAGAGGCTGACTAGGGCGTAGGTCGCAGCTGTCATGACAGGTGTCCACACACACCTGTGTCACTCTCTGACGTCACCACCACCAGCGCACACTCCCTTTTACCCGTGTGGTGGTGGTGGTGGTGGGTGAGGATTGTGGGGGGGGGGGGTAATGGTAGAGGGCGTGGTACAGAGGGTGGTAAAGGGGGTGGTTGGTAGTGGGTGGTGGTGGTAGTGGGCTGTAGTGGTGGTGATTGTAGTGGGTGGAGGCGCCTCACCACTACAGGGTGGGGGTCAGCCTGTACATCAAAGACACACTCATCTCCACTGAGCTGCTACACACCAAAAACGATATGGTGGAAGTGCTGATAACCAAAATAGAGATCCTCAATGTGTTGATTGTCCTCGAATATAAGTCACAGGAGGCAAATCCTCAGCACTTTAAAGACCAACTTATGAAAATAGAACACTGCTTAGAAATCCTCCCAAACCCAGCCCCGAACATCATCTGGCTTGGCGATTTCAACTTACGTCACCTAAAATGGAAAAATGTGGCAAATAGAGTTAAATCAGAAAGAACCTCCACGAAGCCGTCTAGATGAACAGTCACACACAAATAACCTCTTGAACAAGTGTGACAGATTTGCCTTAAACCAGCAAATAGTAGCACCAATTGGAAAGAGAACACCCTATTTTTGTTGTAAAGATGAACTGGTTAGGAACATAATGATTACAGATACAAGTTACTCAGATCACAACATATTAGGGGTTGTGATAAGCTGGGACTTGCGCAGCCAGTCCCAAATCCAAGAATTGGAGAATTCGGCAAATTTAATTTTAATAATAAACTGTAACTAGGAAAAAATAAGCCAATACCTTGCAGGAAAACGTCTAGACGAACGGGAAATGCAAACCTAAACAAGTGTTCTGAGAATATAGGCGCAATAGCACTTGAAATATGTCACATACCATTGAGAATAAATAGAGAAAAAGATTCGAAGTGGAACGAGAACGGTGACCCGTTTATCAAGAAAGAAAATCACAAACGCTTCACTCCCTCCAACAACGACAAGAAGGTTACCTTGAGATGACTTCGGGACTTAGCGACCCCGCGGCCCGGTCGTCGACCAGGCCTCCTCGTTGCTGGACTGGAAGGAAGGCAATGCAAAGAAATAGAAACGATCGAGCTCATGCTGCAAGGATCACACCATCCAGGAGAGGCAGAAAGAGCACAAGGCCATAAATGAAATAGTGAAGCACATAAAATACTTTTTCTCCCGTGCAAAAGCTAGAACAGAAACGGCACCCAGCACAAGGTACTCGCACAAGGGTGATGAAACTTTCACAGATGACAAAAAAGAAATAAGTGAAATACTGAGGTTCCGGCATGATTCTGTTTTCAGTGAACCCTGAGCACATTTAAGATCAATGATCCAAATGAATTATTCACGAAAGTGATACCAACATCGAACTATATATCAGATATCACACTATCCTCATTGACAGCATGCCCATGCACTCTGCACCAGGCTTGGACTCATGGAATTCAATATTCATCGAGAATTGCAAAAAAACACTATCACAGGCTCTAAACATCTTTTACAGATGAAGCCTAAATTGTGATTTCCTCTCCAACATACTTAAAACAGCGGAGATCGCGTCACTTGACAAAGGAGGTAGTAAAGCAGATAAAAAAATAATCACCAACTGATTGCACTAACATCACACATCATAAAAATCCTGGAAAGACTGCCAAGAAGTAAGATCACAAAACACTCATCACAGGGAATCACAGTGTCTACATAGGATCAGAACATACCTGGACCACATAGGATCAGCACAGGGTGCTCCTGCCTCACAACAGCTGGACCACTATGACATGGCTGTCTTAGCTGCCTTGGAAGACCACCAATATGCTGGTGTAATACACAGATTTCAGAAACGCTTCCGACAAGCGTGACCGTGATGATCTTGCGCACAAAAGGAATTACTCGCAAATTTGAGAGAGAACTTTAATAATTTAATTTAATTTCCTAACCAACAGAACCCGAAGTGTAATAGTCAACAAATTAAAATTCGGATCATCAACCGTGAAGAGCTCACTCCTCCAAGGACTGAGACCTGCATGAAGCGACGGTCTCGCTTCATGCAGGTCGGCGTTCAATCCCCGACCGTCCAAGTGGTTGGGCACCATTCCTTTCCCCGTCCCATCCCAAATTCTTATCCTGACCCCATCCCAGTGCTATATAGTCGCAATGGCTTAGTGCTTTCTACCTGATAGTTCCCTTCCCTTCATCCTCATATGAGACATAGACAAAGATACAAACTATAGTACTAAATCATCCTTTGCTGATGACACTAGGATCTTCCTGCTAGTAGACAATATAGAGGACACAGCAAATCTCCAAACTGATGTTAATCAGGTCTTTCTTGGGCTCTATAAAATAATATGATTTTTAAGGACGATAGGTTCCAGCTCCTGTGTTATGGAGAAAAAAAGAATATAAAAACGGAAACCTCGTACAAAACACAGTAAAACCTCGCTATTGAAAGAAAAAGCAATATAAAAGATGTGGAGTAATCATGTCGGAAAACCTACTTTTAAAGAACACAATAAAGTAGCCGTCGCGATTGCAAGAAAAATAACAGGTCGAAAACATGTAAATTATCGGGACACCTTAAGAATTATAAAATCTGTATTCTCTAAAGCGCCGATGGGAGATATATAATTTACACAGATAATAATAGTGGGACGAGTTGTATAGGGACTTATCATGAGACCAGGAGGCATGGCAGGATGTGCAGAATACCCCCGTTGAAGAGCAGAGGTGCAACAGGTACTCTGAGAGAGAACTATCAACATCAGAGGCCCGAGACTGTTCAACACGCTTCCACTACACATAAGGGGCAGAACTGGCCGACCCCTCACAGTGTTCAAGAGAGAACTGGATAAGCACCTCCAAAGGATACCTGATCAACCAGGCTGTGACTCATACGTCAGGCTGCGAGCAGCCGCGTCTAACAGCCTGGTTAATCAGACCAACAACCAGGAGACCTGTTCAGAGACCGGGGCCACAAGACCATTGATCCACGGAACCAAGAACAGGTGGGCAGACCTACAATTATGACTTATCACTGCCCCTGTAGCATAGCCTCTTGAATAATACACTGCATGTTGACAGCAAAATCCTCCAACGGATAAAATATGATTTATCATAAATCAGAGCGGACCATATGTGTGTGTGGGCCGCTCGGTTAGCTTAAGGTGTTTTACTACACCATTTTCTGGCCGTTGTGACAACTAGACGACAAGGGGGCACAAGCACACTGCATAAACTAATTCATCTTAACAACCATTATTAATCCCCCAGATGTTATCTAAGATGTAGTCACCTTTCTCTCACCCTACTGCCCCTTATCCCCTCCCATCCTCCTTCCCCTTCTCTCTCTCTCTCTCCCCCTTCTCTTGCACCCTCCCTTCTCCCCTATGACCTCCTTCTCCGCCAACCCTATCCACTTGCACCATCCACATTCACTCAAAAACCTTCGCCTTTGGAAGGTCGCATGACGGAGCTCATTCAGAGCAAAGGATTTAAGTCACCCCCAAGAACGTCCAGTCACGCCCCCAGGAACGTCCAGTCACGCCCGAGGACCCCCACAGGCATGCCCCCGCCCCTCCCAGAACTGGGCTTCCCTGAAGCAGACCGTTAGCGGGTCAGCAGCCTTCCTCTCCACCGATGTTCCTTGCAACTCATGCTCCTTAGCCAGCCAGGCAGACCAGCCAGGTCAGCAGACAATGGGTCGCAGTATCGTGGCTGGGCAGACTTGGTACCCGACCCACGCGTCTGACACCCGACCCACGCGTCTGACACCCGACCCACGCGTCGGACACCCGACCCACGCGTCTGACACCCGACCCTCGCGTCTGACACCCGACCCACGCGTCTGGACACCCGACCCACGCGTCTGACACCCGACCCTCGCGTCTGACACCCGACCCACGCGTCGGACACCCGACCCACGCGTCGGACACCCGACCCACGCGTCTGACACCCGACCCTCGCGTCTGACACCCGACCCTCGCGTCTGACACCCGACCCTCGCGTCTGATAATGAAGAAACAACGACGTTTCGGTCCGTCCTACACCATTCTCAAGTCGTGAAACAGAGTGGAAGAACGACAACATAGGAAAAGAAGGGGAGATGAAAGGTAAGAATGTGAAAAAAGTTAAGAGTAAAGAGAATTAGCTACGTCACTTAAGATGTGCTGGAGGGGCAGGTCCCAAATCTACACAGTAAAATAACAACGTACTGGAGTGAACGATATGGAAGAAAATGCAAGATTGAACCAGTGAAGAGCAGAAGTGCCATAGGCACAATCAGAGAACACTGTATAAACATCAGAGGTCCGCGGTTGTTCAACGTCCTCCCAGCGACTATAAGAAATATTGCCGGAACAACCGTGGACATCTTCAAGAGAAAACTGGACTGTTTTCTAAGAGAAGTTCCGGATCAGCCGGGCTGTGGTGGGTATGTGGGCCTGCGGGCCGCTCCAAGCAACAGCCTGGTGTACCAAACTCTCACAAGTCGAGCCTGGCCTCGGGCCGGGCTTGGGGAGTAGAAGAACTCCCAGAACCCCATCAACCAGGTATCAAGCAGGAATGCAGTGCTTCAGCGACAGCTTAGGCGTGTAAGGACAGAGACCACTTTGGGTGTAACACAAGTGGTCTAGACACCAAGTAAGTGAACAGAATTTTACATATTCTGTTCTGGCAATGTTTAAATTTCATTTAATTTTGCCCCCAGGGGCGAGTTTATTGGGCAGCGGGACTCATCCTGTGAGTGGACACACCGCCATAGCAGCATGAACAACACTCCCCAATAGGAAGAAAACCCGCTGGGTTGTTCATCCTGTCACTTGTACCCAGACACAGCTGGAACTTGCTTAACTGTCTCAAGTGAACAGCTCCTCGAACAAGAAGATTAACATTGTCAACCCTTAAAAGTTTACGTTATCTTGCGGGTGCAAAATGTGGAAATCTTTTAAGAACAGCATCAATATTTGAGAAATAGTGTTTTCCTAACTCAAACAATGTGGGGTTTATTATTCTACACATATTTCTAATGTCTCTCAGGTGTTCACATTCACGTAGATAGTGTTCAAGGCGGTGTCCTTCACTCTCATCACAAATTCTGTAACTTCGCTGATCAACTGTTGTTTCTATCCCGAATCTCCATGGATATTTGTATCCAAGACGGATTCTCGCTATTACTGATTCTCTCCCTCGTCCTCCTCCTCTTCGTCCATAATGATTGGGATTGCCAGCTGCAACCATGTTGTACCATCGTACAGATTCACTGATTTGTGCTTCTATCCTCCTTTCCTCAGTTAACGGTAGTACAGCCGGGTTCGTTCTCGACGCACAGTCGAGAATTCCGAGTTCGAATCCCGGGCGGGACAGAAATGGTTGGGTACATTTCCTTTCATCTAATGAGTCTGTTCACCTAGCAGCGAAGTCAGTTTGTTGTGGGGTTGCATCCTGAGCGGGTTCAGTAATTCGGCTTGGGGGGATCTCAATAAAAGCCAAACGTATATGAATACACTCTGACTTCCTGTCCCCGACAATGAATTATATAAAAAAAAATATATCATAGTATACCGCGTGAGCACAAGAAAATACTTCAGTTACCGCTTTAAGAAAATAAAAGAAAACGAGGCAACCACGGAATCATAGAAAACTTTAGACATTAAATAACACGCGGTAACTACAATTTCCTGCCGTGAAATAATAAATACTACTTGACGGAAATAACATTCTCACTGTGCACTAGTTTCTCACCCGACACACACACAAGAGACAGTCGACACCTTTCGTCCGACACACACCAGAGACAGTCGACCCCAACAAAGCTTGACAACACATGGTTTAACATCGAGTTCTAGTGAACAGGACCTCGTGTAACCATGTCCCTCGAAGTTGACTTCGGATACACCGCTGGAAGTCCCCCAGTTACCCGGAGAGGCTTGACAATGACCTCACACTGTCAAGACCCTCCGTCAGGAGCGAGATTAGTGCTGTACTTACCATGTTCCTGGCGTTACGCACACTCCTCCATCACTCACCTGGAAAGAAATGAAAATGTAAGCGTTTGTAAGGATGATAAGGGGCCCCTTGTGAGCCCTCGCGTGTCCCCCATGTGTATCCTTGTGAGCCCTCGTGTGTCCCCATGTGTGTCCTTGTGAGCCCTCGTGTGTCCCCATGTGTGTCCTTGTGAGCCCTCGTGTGTCCCCATGTGTGTCCTTGTGAGCCCTCGTGTGTCCCCATGTGTGTCCTTGTGAGCCCTCGTGTGTCCCCCATGTGTATCCTTGTGAGCCCTCGTGTGTCCCCCATGTGTATCCTTGTGAGCCCTCGTGTGTCCCCCATGTGTATCCTCGTGAGCCCTCGTGTGTCCCCCATGTATATCCTTGTGTGCTCTTGTGTGCCCCCATGTGTGTCCTTGTGAGCCCTCGTGTGAGCCCTCGTGTGTGTGTCCTTGTGAGCCCTCGTGTGCCCCCATGTATATCCTTGTGAGCCCTCGTGTGTCCCCCATGTGTATCCTTGTGAGCCCTCGTGTGCCCCCATGTGTGTCCTTGTGAGCCCTCGTGTGTCCCCCATGTGTGTCCTTGTGAGCCCTCGTGTGTCCCCATGTGTGTCCTTGTGAGCCCTCGTGTGTCCCCCATGTGTGTCCTTGTGAGCCCTCGTGTGTCCCCCATGTGTGTCTTTGTAACGCCGGGAGAGTGCACCCATGACTCACCATGGGAACGCCCAGGTAAGATCAGCCTGTACCTCAGATTCAGCTAGAGTTAATTGAAATAGCATCTGGCCCCAGCCTAGTCAGCTTGTTCCCTGTTTATGAAAATCCTGATAGTCTTAGCACAACAACCTAATGATACATTTTAATTGCTTTTTTGTACGTCATGGGCAGCTGACGCCCTTATGTGCTGACCAAGTTGGCTGATTCAGCTGGGAACAGGTCCACCCCAGACGTTCCCACAACAGTGTAAAACGCCCCCCCCCCCCTTCTGATGCCGTTGGATATATACCCCCGTATGATAGTTAGAGGAGAGTGTGCTGGAGGGTCGAAGTGTGTGTGTGTGTGTGAGGCTGCAGGTCCGTGAGGTGGCAGGTCATCAGGCAAGCCTCAGGAGACAGTGACTCCACCCAACTGAGAGGCAGAGAGTGGTCATAAGGTAATGTGTATGATCTTTGATACGTTTCCATGTCTGGATCCCGTAACAATTTGCCAGTATTGCCAGTGTTAAAGTAGGATGTGAGCCCTCGTGTGCCCCCATGTGTGTCCTTGTGAGCCCTCGTGTGAGCCTTCGTGTGTGTCCTTGTGATCCCTCGTGTGTCCCCATGTTACGAACCCAAGCAAGGCTCATGGTGAGTGAAGCTCCCACACCATATTAGACTCACCTGGCCTCCAATAAATCGGCCAGAAAGTGCTACGGGCGGTGGTAATGCAACCCTTACATCTTACCATCAGTTTACTGGGTGTAAATCTATAGTATCACAATCTATTTACATTTACACGAAACTTTGTCACCACTGACACTCCAAACTACAGTACAAATGCGGTTAAAGTTGAAGTGGTCAAGCTGAAATCAATGTGAACTTTATCAAATCTTTGAAGCCACTATGGACTGTTAATATCAAAGTCAACTGACTCAACAAAGTTAAAGGCACTGGAACGCACTCAAAACCGAAATAAGAAGTTGTCTAACTTGTCTACCATCTAGGTCCCCTACATGGACTTACTAATATAAAGTTACGAGAGGGAGGGGAGGTAATTATCAGGAGAAAGCACCAAGCCATTACGACTATACAGCGCTGGGAAGGGGGTCAGGATAAGGATTTGGGATGTAACAAGGAGAAAGGAATGGTGCCCAACCACTTGGACGGTCGGGGATTGATCGCCGACCTGCAGGAAGCGAGACCATCGCTCTACCGTCCAGCCCAAGTGGTTGAAACCACAAAATATACACATCAATTAACTATGAGACACACACGGATAATATGACAACAGTTGCTATCACAATAACTCGGCAATCTTAACTTACTCTACATGTGAACACATATCCAACTATCCCTCCTCAGCGCCCAGCCACAACTATCCCTCCTCAGCGCCCAGCCACAACTATCCCTCCTCAGTGACCTTCCCCAGGCCACTGAGGAAGGTCAACAACCCCCCCCCCCCAGAGGTAAACTTCGGTTACTACCACCGAAGGTTGGTTGGTTACTACCAACTGTGTACACCAATAACACTTACTACCCTCTCGGGGTATACCCAATAATAAACTAATTATACCCTCTACGAGTACCAATTGTACCTGACCATTCCCACATGTTATCTTTCATATTAATTATCAATTATAACAGTTAAATCATTATTAGTTAGCGATTAGTCATCTACAGGACTGGCAACGCTGATATATGACTCGTCCAGACGCACACTAACAAGCAGTTAACAGTTTGCCATCGCACCAAAACACATAAACAAAACCTAGAAATATTGTTTAGTAAATAAAAGCATATATAAATATATCATAGTGATATTAAACGTATACAGAGGATAAGTCACAATAACGGGGCTGAAGATATGAAGACTGAACCACACACTAGAAGATGAACGAGGAGACGACGACGTTTTCAGTCCGTCTTGGATCGTAATGAACTCGATTGTGATGACACGAGGTTGTTGTTGTTGTTGTCTTAGATTTAGCTACTCAGAACGAAGTGTCCATGTATCATGGGCTATGGTGAGCCCGTAATTGTGTTCGGTTATTCGCGATAGCCTTGTTACTCTGATATTTGGGTCAAAGTTGTAAATGGAGGTGGGGTTTCCTCCTTTTTCCCCGTTTCTTTTCTGCTTTTGGTTTAGCACACTGGTTTTAGTCTTGTTTTAATAACATTATCTTGGTGGCGGATATAGATTCACAGTGTTCACTACTGTGTCCCAGTCTTCAACTGTTTTTCTAATTATGGTAGTCGCTGTGGAATTTGCATCTAATGCAGCTGCTGTCGTTGGATTACTGTTGAGTTTGATGCGCAGGGCTTCAGTTACTTCACAGTAGTGCAATAGAGGCGCCTCTGCTTCTGTTCCACAGATGTGACACTCTTTAACTATTGGGTTTATTACCTCCCAGCAGCACTTGTAACCAAGTCTGAGTCTGTGTATGGCTACTGCAATGTCTCTGGATATCCTTTTGTCAGGCTTGAAAGAGTAGTACCCAGTGGCTTGTTCGTACCATATCGCAGTGGATCTTCCTTCCGCTACTTTGGCTCTGTGGCGACTTTTGATAGTTGAGAATATTTTCTTATTGATTTGCTCCTTAATCTGTGAAAAACTTGGAGGTATTTGTTCCTGTACAACAGGTAGAGCAGTGACAGTTGTTGCTAGTGAGTCTGCCTTTTCATTACCATCTATGCCAATGTGACTTGGTATCCAATTTAGGGTGATTGACAGCCCTAGATTGTGTACTTTTTTCCTATATGTTGGATCTCTGTGCTGACTGGATAACAATGCCTGGAGCGAAGATTTAGAGTAGGAATGAATGATGACATCATGTAAATTATTCTCAATTGCATAGTTTATGGCCTCCTTCAGAACATATAATTAATTCTGTTTGCAATGTTGAGCACCCACTATTCATGCTCCAGTAAGCTCCATGGTTGGTAGTGTAAACTGCTGCCCCAACAGAACCTCTTTCTTGATCAATTTATCCGTCTGTGAAGATGTGAGTCGTTGTGGGTCTTGAGATGGTTTCCATTTGTTGTTCTATGACTGCTTTGAGCTTCTGCGGGTCACATGCTGATTTTTAACTGGTAATCCTTCAATGATAATCTTTAGACACCATTCTTTCCATGGAGGAGGCTGCCGAAAGTGTTGATACGCTCCATCTTCTCCTTTGTTTTTAATTGTCCATTTCAAGTCCACTTTCTCTAGAATCTTGACCAGATTATCCGTCCACGAGCTTGTTCTATATTGAAGTTTCTGTGTATACTATCTTTGATAGACAGTCTGGTGGTGGTTCCAACAAGTTTTGCTGTTATGGTGGCTATTCTTTGTTTAATTTTGTTTTCTAAGGCTGGTAAGTTGGTTTCCATTCTTAGATTCTCTCGACACCTATATCGATTCTCTCGATATAGGTGTTCCCAGGATTGTTCTGAGAGCATCATTTTGAGACACTTCCAGTTTCTCCCATTGGTTATCACTGAGGGATGTAAGAGCAGGAGCAGCATAGTCAATGAGTGACCTAACTGCTTGAACGTAGTACATTTTGAGTACTGGTAGAGATGCACCATCTCTAAGACTGGTCAGGGAGCGCAAAGCTGAGTTTCAGGCTTTACAGCGTTGCCTAAGATATTTAATTTCTTGAGTGAATTTCAAGTGGTTGTCTATTATGACTCCAAGGTATTGAAAAGAGGTAACCCACTCAATTCATCGTCCTTGTATTGCGAATCTGATGTCTTAAATTCTCAATTTAACGGCCATTGCTTTTGTTTTATGCTGTTTATTTTCACTGCTATGCGTTCCGCTTCCCTGCTGATAATATCTAGGTATTTTTGTGCATGGTTCCTTACGCCTTTGCCATTGATGATGACCACAAATGACGATGACGTCTGCATAGTTAAGCAGTTTGGCTTTTGGTAACTTGAGCTTCATGAATTGTTCCATGAGATATGAGACAAGGGAGGTACGGGCATTAAGTAAGGCAAGAGAGGCGAGGAGGAGTTTCTCTGTCTACCGCAAACTCATGCATAGTGGCGTGTACATTCACTTCTTTTCCTTCTATCCTCCTTCTGTTAAGAAAAGTGTTTTCGTCTCTCTCTTCCTCCGCGCTCTACGCCTCAGCGACCCTCAGCTTCTGGATTCTGAAATTTCCTTTATCTACAAATCTTTCTCGCGCCTTGGTTACCCTTTACATTTTATCAGCTGTGCCTACTATCAAGCAAAACGAAATTTCTTTCATCCTAAACCTGCTTCCAACACTAGTAGCACTGTGCTCTGCCTTCCCTTCATATCTGAACTCAAAACTCTTACTAATACCTTTCGTCCTCTTGACATAAAGTTCGCTTGTCGACAAACTAACACACTTCGTAGCAATCTAGTTCACACTGCTCCTCCTGCTGCTAATGCTGCTGGTGTCTACTCTATATCCTGTTCGTCTTGTCCTCTCCAATACTTTGGTGACACTGGCCCTACACTGAATGACAGACTTATGGAACACAAAAGAAGTGTTAAGTCTGCAGACACTAACAATGCTCTCTTCTGTCAGGTTAGGGACTCTGGTCAACCTACTGATCAGTCTTCCCCTAAAATAATTTTTCCTGCCTCTACTCTTCACAGTCGCCGTCTTGTTGAATCGGCTCTAATACACAATGTACCCAACATGAACCTGAGTCCTGGCTTTGTTGCTGTTGGTTCTTCCCTTTCACAGTACATACTCCAATGTTCTAAACTTTCTAACAAACTTGCCCTAACATAAGTCCACCCATCCTTTTTCTCTTTCTTTTTCTTTCTCCTTTTTTTTCTTATGTTCCCATCCTTACTTCTATTATTACCCCTTTACATCCTTTATTACACCTATCCCATCCGTACCTTTCGCCTTGCTCTTACTTTCCTCTAAGATTTCCTCCTCCTCACCTCTCTCTTGCTTTACTTAATGCTTGTGCCTCCCTCGCCTCATGCCCGTGCCACCTCTTGGAAGGCTTAATCTTCAGCCTGGATCCCATCACAGCCTATAGACAACACGGGAGACATCTCCCGTCACGCAGGGTGCAGTCGCACCTCCACAGATCTCCAGTATCAGCTCTTGATACTGGTAATGGATCAAAAGGGCCACCACTTACGGGCCACATTTTGGGTGGCTAAATCTTTATCAATCAATCAATCATCACAGCCCCTGACGCCAGTCTCACTACCTCCCCTACCACACAGGGGGACTTCCACAAGGTCGATCTCAACTCAGACTTCAGCTCCGCCAAAGACCCGGGCTGCCCCCAACAGCAGCATCCTCCAATCCTGCCCCAAAGGCTACCACCATCACCGTCTCAGCAGAGGTGCTCTCTCCGACCACCACCACCACCATCGACGTGACCGAACCAGCCTCTACCACAACCCATCGACTCCAGAACCAGCCTCAGGCTGGGAGAACAAAGCCACCAACAAGGGACTACGCCACGGCCTCCTCAGACGAGGACCTCTCAGCAAGAGCTCCATCGCCGCCACACTTGCCCTACTCCGTCCAAGACCTCCTCACGGAGGCCACAACACCCAACTCCAATGACAACACAGCCGTGTTAACTCGCAGCAAGACTCACACTAAGAACAAACGGAAGACCTAGAGACCTCCACTAACTCCCCGGCTCTATAGTTGGTACAGCTTGCCCTCGAGACAGCCCCCCCCCCTCCCCCACCACAAAAAAAAACATCCATTCATCTACTGATCTCCAGTATCAGCTATTGGTAATGGGAAGGGAAGGGAACTATCATAGGATTCGCCAAGCCATTACGACTATATAGCACTGGAAAGGGGTCAGGATAAGGATTAGGGATGGGACGGGTGAAAGGAATGGTGCCCAACCACTTGGATCGTCGGGGATTGAACGCCGACCTACATGAAGTGAGGCCGTCGCTTTACCGTCCAGCCCAAATGGTTGAGCAGCTATTGGTAATGGCTCCAAAGAGACTCCACTTACGGGCTATTCATGCCCGTGCCACCTTTTGGGTGGCTTCATCTTTATGAATCAATCAACCGCGTCTAATCAGTTACAGCCCTGTTCCTGTGCCAGGTAAGTCCACTACGGGCTCACCATAGCCCGTGCTACTCGCAACTGGCTGTTCCCAGCAGCTGGATCTAAAACAACAACAAATCGTCTCATCACAATCGTCTTGATAAGCAAAACAGACCGAAACGAGATTCACAAAACGTGCCCTTGTGTGCCCGTGTGAGCCCTTGTGAGCCCTTGTGAGCCCTTGTGAGCCCGTGTGGGCCCTTGTCTGCCCGTGTGAGCTTCTTGTGTGCCCGTGTGAGCCCTTGTCTGCCCGTGTGAGCCCTTATCTGCCCGTGTGAGCCCTTGTGAGCCCGTGTGAGCCCTTGTCTGCCCGTGTGAGCCCTTGTGAGCCCGTGTGAGCCCTTGTCTGCCCGTGTGAGCTTCTTGTGTGCCCGTGTGAGCCCTTGTGAGCCAGTGTGAGCCCTTGTCTGCCCGTGTGAGCCTCTTGTGTGCCCGTGTGAGCCCTTGTCTGCCCGTGTGAGCTTCTTGTGTGCCCGTGTGAGCCCTTGTCTGCCCGTGTGAACCTCTTGTGTGCCCGTGTGAGCCTCTTGTGTGCCCGTGTGAGCCCTTGTCTGCCCGTGTGAGCTTCTTGTGTGCCCGTGTGAGCCCTTGTCTGCCTGTGTGAGCCTCTTGTGTGCCCGTGTGAGCCTCTTGTGTGCCCGTGTGAGCCCTTGTCTGCCCGTGTGAGCTTCTTGTGTGCCCGTGTCAGCCCTTGTCTGCCTGTGTGAGCCTCTTGTGTGCCCGTGTGAGCCTCTTGTGTGCCCGTGTGAGCCCTTGTCTGCCCGTGTGAGCTTCTTGTGTGCCCGTGTAAGCCCTTGTCTGCCTGTGTGAGCCTCTTGTGTGCCCGTGTGAGCCTCTTGTGTGCCCATGTGAGCCCTTGTCTGCCCGTGTGAGCCTCTTGTGTGCCCGTGTGAGCCTCTTGTGTGCCCGTGTGAGCCTCTTGTGTGCCCGTGTGAGCCCTTGTCTGCCTGTGCGAGCCTCTTGTGTGCCCGTGTGAGCCTCTTGTGTGGCCGTGTGAGCCCTTGTCTGCCCGCGTGAGCCTCTTGTGTGCCCGTGTGAGCCTCTTGTGTGCCCGTGTGAGCTTCTTGTGAGCCCTTGTGAGTTCATGTTGAGACGAGCAGCATTCTCAACATCCCTGGGTATGGACCATCTCAGAACCACAACATCCCCAGCATCCAGGGAAGAACACGCACTGATCTCTCACACCTCGCGCGTGAGAGTCCGTCCCCACCCCCCCCCACCCACACACACACACACAACATGCAGCTTGTCAATCACCACATCAACCATTCACAACAAATGGCGGGGTTGCGTCACGCTGGCATCGGTCCCTGCGTGACGCAACGCCGCCCTCCTCCGGAAACCTGTTAACATCTTTGCGCTTTTTTGAGATTAGTTAGAATAGGTTAGGATAGGTTTGGTGACGTGACCTTTGGTGACGCATTGTGTGTGTGCTGAGTACACAGTGCGCACCGGATTCTGCGTCGCAGGCCAAGAAAGAGGTCCACGCACCCATTCCGGTTAACCACCGTCGGGTCTGGCCGGCACTTGGTGGGTGACCGTACGACTGGCACCTCGACCACAAAAAACGGGTCCAAGGGCGAGCTGTCCAGAGAAAACGGACATTTACATCATCCGTTTAAAGCCATACTATTTTCAATTGCCCGAGGACCTGAACTGAATAGGAAATTTTCTCGAAATACCAATTTGTATATCCGTAATAATTTGCAATTGGCTTTGCATTATGAATATTGATGTTAATTAAAGTAGGAAAATAGGTTCATGAGAGAGTTGGTTGCGTGTCAAGACGTAAATAGGACAGACTTGCAGCTGCAAAAAACCTCATAAATTCATTCATAAAAAGCAGTCATTGCATGTATGTTGTGGGGTATGTAGCTCACTGTTACTGGGGGGGGGGGGGGGGAGGGAGAGAGAGAGAGAGAGAGAGAGAGAGAGAGAGAGAGAGAGAGAGAGAGAGAGAGAGAGAGAGAGAGAGAGAGAGAGAGAGAGAGAGAGAGAGAGAGAGAGAGAGAGAGAGAGAGAGAGAGAGAGAGAGAGAGAGAGAGAGAGAGAGAGAGAGAGAGAGCGAGAGAGAGAGAGAGAGAGAGAGACAGAGAGACAGAGAGAGACAGAGAGAGACAGAGAGACAGAGAGACAGAGAGACAGAGAGACAGACAGACAGACAGACAGACAGACAGACAGACAGACAGACAGACAGACAGAGAGAGAGAGAGAGAGAGAGAGAGAGAGAGAGAGAGAGAGAGAGAGAGAGAGAGGGGGGGGACACCAGTGTGAGGAAGTGACACACACACACACACTTGAGGACAAGGAGGAGGAGGATGCAGGACACCCGAGTCACTACACACACATGACTTTATCATGACCGGAAACACTAAGTCAGGTGTGCCAAGTGTAGTGCCACAGAGGAACCCCCCCCCCCCCGAGCCCAGGCACCGGGAGGAGCCGTCACACGCTCCTGTGACAGCTACGTTGCGTGCAACACGCAACTGTACACAGGAGCAGGTGTCCTGCACTCTCCTATGTAAGGAGTAACTGCTCCTGGCTTGGGGTCGGGAGAGGGAGAATCTCACTTCCTGCAAGGTCGGTGTTCGATCCCCGATAGTTCAAGTGGTTGGACCCCGTCCTCTCTCTCTCCATCTTTCTTCCAGCTCCTATCCCATTCTCCTATCCCAGCTCCTTGTCCTCCTATCCCCCCTCCATGTGTTATATAATCCTACGAATGAGTCGAAGCACTGGAGGTAAATCCTGGCACCCTGTATGAGTCATTAACAAGTGGAACAGCACTGAAAGAACAAGTTATAAAAGCCACCTCCATCCATAAATTTAACGAGCTGGTTGACCTCACTCGCCCGTAGTCACTGAGAGGTCACTGAGAAGTCAACACTTTCTGCTGATAATGACTCTTGTCTTATAGCAGTTTCCACGCTACAACAGCCCCCCCCCCCCCCCCCGACACACCCACAAAAGGCGAAAGCACCGGATATCAGTACTTCATTTTTGGACATCCTCACCCCCCCCCCATCCTCCCCTTTCTCATAAAAAGAAAAGACATGACACATTTCCTCCCTCCGCGTGAGCTGGCTTTTTTTTTAATTTTTTTATTTGTGTCGTGGATGTTTGGTATTCAGTCATGGGTGAATACCACGACTTGATAATGGTCCGAGACAGACCGAAACGTCGTCGTTTCTTCCCTTTCTGATGTGTTGGTTTGCAGGCGATGAGTCACAATAACGTGGCTGAAGTATGTTAACCAGACTACACACTAGAAGGTGAAGGGACGACGACGTTTCGGTCCGTCCTGGACCATTCTCAAGTCGAAACGTCGTCGTCCCTTCAATTTCTAGTGTGTGGTCAGGTCAACATGTGTTGGTTTGGTTATCACCAAACCACAGCCTCATCACCACAGCCCTCAACCGAGCTGTGGTGGGTATGTGGGCCTGCGGGCCGCTCCAAGCAACAGCCTGGTGGACCAAACTCTCACAAGTCGAGCCTGGCCTCGGGCCGGGCTTGGGGAGTAGAAGAACTCCCAGAACCCCATCAACCAGGTAATCAACCAGGTATCATCATGTCTTCAGCCTCGTTACTGTGACTCACCGTCGTGCAGTGTCGCCACACACAACAACTTACTAGATCAGAACGGGTGAAGGAACAGCAATACTTCCCCAGACGCAGATATCGCGTCTTCATCCTGGAGGTGGTTAAGGCTCTATATCGCACCTTAACTGCTCCATTAAAGCCTGGCGTCACTCTTGCTTCCGGGGATTAACGTCCCCACGAGGCCCGGTCTCTGACCAAGCCTCCTGGTTGGTGGCCGGGTCAACCAGGCTGTTAGATGCCGCTGCTCGCAGTCTGACGCATGAATCCCAGACCGGTTGATTAGGCACTCTTGGAGGAGTTGATCAAGTTCTCTCTTGAACACCTTGAGACAGTCTTGAACACCTTGGGACAGTCTTGAACACCTTGGGACAGTCTTGAACACCTTGATACAGTCTTGAACACCTTGAGACAGTCTTGAACACCTTGAGACAGTCTTGAACACCTTGAGACAGTCTTGAACACCTTGAGACAGTCTTGAACAGTCCTGGATCCTTGACGTTGATGGAGTTCTTGCATCTTAAACACCTCCAAAGGTAGTTAGTCAACCGGGATGTGTGCCTATGCTAGACAGCCAGGTGCCAGCACCAACAACCTGACTGATCAGACTTGTTAAGCGACCTGTTCAGAAACCGGAGACACACCAGCCCCCCCCCCCCAGCTGAGGCGTTGCGTCAAGCAGGCGCCCCAGCTGACGCGTTGCGTCAAGCAGGCGCCCCAGCTGAGGCGTTGCGTCAAGCAGGCGCCCCAGCTGATGCGTTGCGTCAAGCAGGCGCCCCAGCTGAGGCGTTGCGTCAAGCAGGCGCCCCAGCTGATGCGTTGCGTCAAGCAGGCGCCCCAGCTGATGCGTTGCGTCAAGCAGGCGCCCCAGCTGATGCGTTGCGTCAAGCAGGCGCCCCAGCTGATGCGTTGCGTCAAGCAGGCGCCCCAGCTGATGCGTTGCGTCAAGCAGGCGCCCCAGCTGAGGCGTTGCGTCAAGCAGGCGCCCCAGCTGAGGCGTTGCGTCAAACAGGCGCCCCAGCTGAGGCGTTGCGTCAAGCAGGCGCCCCAGCTGAGGCGTTGCGTCAAGCAGGCGCCCCAGCTGATGCGTTGCGTCAAGCAGGCGCCCCAGCTGAGGCGTTGCGTCAAGCAGGCGCCCCAGCTGATGCGTTGCGTCAAGCAGGCGCCCCAGCTAAGGCGTTGCGTCAAGCAGGCGCCCCAGCTGAGGCGTTGCGTCAAGCAGGCGCCCCAGCTGATGCGTTGCGTCAAGCAGGCGCCCCAGCTGAGGCGTTGCGTCAAGCAGGCGCCCCAGCTGAGGCGTTGCGTCAAGCAGGCGCCCCAGCTGAGGCGTTGCGTCAAGCAGGCGCCCCAGCTGATGCGTTGCGTCAAGCAGGCGCCCCAGCTGAGGCGTTGCGTCAAGCAGGCGCCCCAGCTTAGGCGTTGCGTCAAGCAGGCGCCCCAGCTTAGGCGTTGCGTCAAGCAGGCGCCCCAGCTGAGGCGTTGCGTCAAGCAGGCGCCCCAGCTGAGACCACTGAGGAAGCCTTACCAAGGAAGTCGTATTTAGTCCTCAACCACCATTCCTGATCACTATTACCTATACTCACCTAATGCTCTAGTTGGCTACATATAATGACCCGGGGCCAGATTCACGAAAACACTTACGCAAGCACTTACGTCAGCACTTACGAACCTGGGGCCAGATTCAAGAAAGCAGTTATGCAAGCACTTACGAACGTGTTCATCTTTCCTCAATCTTTGACGGCTTTAGTTACATTTATTAAACAGTTTACAAGCGTGAAAACTTGCCAATCAACTGTTGTTATTGTTATAAACAGCCTCCTGGTGCTTCGGAGCTCATTAACTGTTTAATAATTGTAAACAAAGTCGACAAAGATTGAAAAAAGATGGACAGGGGCTAGATTCACGAAGAAGTTACGCAAACACTTACGAACCTGAACATCTTTTCTCAATCTTTGGCGGCTTTGTTTACAATTATTAAACAGTTAATGAGCTCCGAATCACCAGGAGGCTGTTTATAACAATAACAACAGCTGATTGGCAAGTTTTCACGCTTGTAAACTGTTTAATAAATGTAACTAAAGCCGTCAAAGATTGAGGAAAGATGTACACGTTCGTAAGTACTTGCGTAACTGCTTCGTGAATCTGGCCCCAGGTTCGTAAGTGGTGACGTAAGTACTTGCGTAAGTGTTTTCGTGAATGTGACCCGTAATCTCTAGTTTACTACACAGGACGCCCGTAGAGGGGAACGGGCGCGTCCTCACACGCTCTCTAGACTTACTATCTCCACACTGGTTGTAGTATCCAGGGTTGAGTAAAGGTAAAGCCAGGTGGTGGCGGGAGCGGTTGTGCCCCTGCGCCCGCTGGTGCCAGGGAGAGGGGGAGGGGGCGGGGAGAGGGGTGAGGAGGGGGGGGGAGAGGGGGAGGAGGGGGGGGGATCTCGATAACCTTGACAGTCTCGTGTTAGTAATGCGACGATTATTGTCATTAAATGTTATGAGTGCGGCCACTGACACGAAGCCTGGGGAGGGGGGAGGAGGAAGCCAGGATGTGAAAGCCAGGATGTGAAAGTCAGGAGAAGGAAGCCAGGAGAAGGAAGTCAGAGGAGGATGCCAGAGACGAGGCACTCACACACACGTACTCATGGAGTGAGTCACCTGTTGCCACAAAATACTTCACAAGTGCCAAGCGGCTCAGCAACGCTGCCCCCCCCCTTCTCCTTCCTACCTTTTCTAATCTCTCTCTCTCTCTCCTTTCTACCCTTCGTCATTTCTCTCCCTTCCTAATCCTCCTCTCAGTCACACCCACCTCTCCACCCTCTTCCCTCCTCCTCCTCCTCCTCCTCCTCCTCCTCCTCCTCCTCCTCCTCCTCCTCCTCCTCCTCCTCCTCCTCCTCCTCCTCCTCCTCCTCAGCGCATGTCGTGTCCTAGTGAAAACAAATAGCGGTAGATTTCTCAGGTGCTGCACCAATTTTGGACACCAGATGCCAACACGAATAGCCTGCTTGATCACGTCGCCAAGCGCCAGGGTTGATACGGACCTTGACGCCCCCCCTCCCCTCGACAAGGTCAATGTTACTCATTCATTCTTCAGGAACCAAATTGACGTCTAAGATGATAATTCTCACAATAATAATAATAATAATAATAATAATATTAATAATAATAATAATAATAATAAAACACACAGAAAACACAATAATGTGATATTAAATGAACAAATCCATGAGTCCTTATGAGGGATCGAACCTGTGATAATAGTATTATTCGAACGAATAATAATACTATTACTAATAATACAAATTCTTAAATATTTGAATGGCACACTAAAATATTTAAGAAGTTTGACCGAGATTAATTAAGGTATACATAAGTGTTGCCTTGACGAGCTCTGGGGTGTTTCCGGACGCCAGATAACAATGTATACATGTGTATCTATAAGACTGTATACATGTGTATTCATATGACTGTATACATGTATCCTCAAGGATCACTTCAGCCACTGGGACGAGACCTGGGCACTTAAAAAAGGGACAGCTATGGTGGTCCTCTTTAGTCTTGCCTGACTCTCAGAGCTGGAGGCTCACCCTCCGACACGCCCTTGACAGCCGCCTGACAGCCTCCCTCCCTTCCCCTGCCCGCCCCCCTGACAGTACAGCCCCAGGCAGCAGGTCACCTGGTGCAGCCACCTGACCTGCCACACATTCAAGGTCACGATGAACACAAACAAATTCATCTGAACAAACACATATATACAAAAACACACAAACACACATCTCCAATTGTATTTCACTTTGAGGTCTTCTCTCTGACCTGAAAAGGTTTCAATAGCTTGCACACTTCTCATCGTATGCAAATATATATCCATAAATCCTGGGAATTTGTCTAGAGTCAACAGGAACACACTCAATCGTTCTCAACCACATCCAAGGAGCTGTGTGTTGGGTGGGAAAGTGGGTAGGAAGCAGGGGTAAAGCAGGGGGCAAGGCAAGGTAAGATAGAGGGTAAGGGGAAGGGTAAGGCAAGGCAACAGCAAAGAATAAAGTGAAATTTTATGAGATGGCCACCACACCACCATCAAGGTCACACAAGACAGTTCAGAATTAAGAAACTTTTTTTTCCTGGAGAAGCCGCAGGAGCAAGGGCAGAGGTGCCGCCTCAGAGTCCATCTGTGTTTACCAGGTGACCTTCCCCCCCTCCCTTGCGGCTGCCGCAGGCTGGTTTACACACCAGGGTAGTTCTCCCCTTTGGGTAGTAGGTAGGGGAGGGGAGGGGGGGAAACAAGGTAGGATGGGGAGGAAAGGAGAGAGAGAGAGAGAGAGAGAGAGAGAGAGAGAGAGAGAGAGAGAGAGAGAGAGAGAGAGAGAGAGAGAGAGAGAGAGAGAGAGAGAGAGAGAGAGAGAGAGAGAGCAGAGCAGGAAGAAGTGATAGGGTAACCTTGTCGGCAGTGTTAGTGGTTTGTGGCAGTGACACATGCTGGTGTTTTGCTTGGCACTCCCCAATTACACACCACCACGACTACCACTACCGCCACCACCACCACCACCACCACCACCACCACCACCATCATCATCACCACCACCACCATCACCACCACCACCACCACCACCACCATCATCACACCATCACAATCGCCAATACTATCACCATCACCACCATTGGTAACAGTGTTTACCAATGATATTTACTCTATTTGACAATGATGTTCATGCTACATTTATCAATGCTGTGTCTGGAAGTTTACCAACAATGTTTATACAGCATACTGATGATGAAGTTTACTGCAGCAAGAAAATCCCTCTTTAACATTTGAAATGTCAAAAGATTCCCTCAATCTTGTTTTTTATTTAACTTGCAAAGATATGCGGAGTGATCCTCTAGTCTCCCGGTCAGGCCCCCCAAAGTAGTTTCCGGCAGGCGGCCAAGCGGAATTGGCAATTCACCTTCCAGCCACCCAAGGAGCGAATTAGGTATGCACACCAGTGGAAAATAGAATTACATAAATGCCAGATACAGTGCTGCCTGGTCTTACTTTAGCTAGAGAGTGAGTTCTCGACAAGTTGGGCTTTGGCATTGGACTCCACCTTTCATGCATTTGGTCATATATGTTTTTGTGGTGAATCCCAGCCTAGTGTGTTCTTATACGTGGTATAACACTGTATATGGAGTTATATTCTACTGCTTTCCCTTTCTAATTCATGACATATACTCGCTGCTCTTAGGATAGAGAAATTATTTATTTTGGTTTCAAATCACTGAATGACAGGGTGCCTGGCCGCAGTGCAAAAATTCCAATCAGTTTCCAATCTGAGTGCCTTAAACCTCTATCTAACCGAATACCAAAACATCAACCAATCTATCCATCAGGCTTTCCAGTTTTTATAAAAAATCTTTTCTTTAATTATTTTAACATAATGAACATCTAAACCTTATTGTATTATGCCTTCAGCCCAGCTTTCCATGGCCTTAGATGCCATGAAAGACAAAATGCTGACGTAATGTACACAGATTTCGCAAAAGACTTCAGCAAATGTGTCCATGGTGTTATTGTACACAAAATGCATTCAGAAGGAATTACCAGAAAAAATGGAAGATGGACCTTCAATTTCCTACCAGAAAGAACCCTGTGTATAATAGTCAACAAAATAAATTCCAGATCATCCACCATGAAGAGCTCAGTCCCTCAGGGTTACCTGGTTGATGGGGTTCTGGGAGTTCTTCTACTCCCCAAGCCCGGCCCGAGGTCAGGCTAGACTTGTGAGAGTTTGGTCCACCAGGCTGTTGCTTGGAGCGGCCCGCAGGCCCACATACCCACCACAGCCCGGTTGGTCCGGCACTCCTTGGAGAAAACTATCCAATTTTCTCTTGAAGATGACCACGGTTGTCCCGGCAATATTTCTTACGCTCGCTGGGAGGACGTTGAACAACCGCGGACCTCTGATGTTTATACAGTGTTCTCTGATTGTGCCTATGGCACCTCTGCTCTTCACTGGTTCTATTCTACATTTTCTTCCATATCGTTCACTCCAGCTTGTTGTTATTTTACTGTGTAGATTTGGGACCTGGCCCTCCAGTATTTTCCATGTGTATATTATTTGATATCTCTCCCGTTTTCTTTCTAGCGAATACATTTGGAGGGCTTTGAGACGATCCCAATAATTTAGGTGCTTGCTTGCTTATTTAGGCTTAGGCTTTCTTGCTTGCTTGCTTGCTTAGGGTACTGTGCTTGCTTCAGTACTCTTTCTCATATCGGACATAGACAAGAACACAAACAACTATAATACCGCATAATCATTTGTAGATGACACTAGGATTTTTATGAGAGTAGACAACATAGTGGTCACATCAAAACTCCAGTCTGGTGTAAATCAGGTGTTACAATGGGCCACACAAAACACGATGTTTAATGAGAACGAGTTTCAGCTACTTACTGCTTGATGGAAAACAAATATCAAAACAGAAACCAGTGGAACCTCGATTCAACAAACCTCGATTCGGCGAAAATCCTGTTGGAACAGACACCTTCCATACCGGATTTACTCACTCTATTCAACGAACAAGAGCTTGCTGAAGCAGGGAATATGTGGACTTGCTTAGGATATTGAGACCGAGTTGACAAATGGAGGCAACATTACAAGAAATAGTTGGGACCTTGGGAAAGCCATTGAGCATACTAAAAACAAATTTCTATGGTTCATTTTAATTTTGAGATTCCGCAGTTTTCCTTCCCATATATGGGTCATTTTTTTCCATGAAAATGAGATTTCAAGACTAGGGCGTGAGAAATATGATAGATGTAGTTAACTTTCTTTACAGGCAGATTCTCTCGGTAACTGTCCTTCACATGACTGCTTGAAGTCAAAATTTCGCTCAGTGAAATCAACCCATGGAGCACGGGAAATATTATGGTATGACTCCTCTCTCTTCACATGGCTCCAATCACGTTTTAGAGGATTTTGGTAGATGCTCTCAACATTACAAGAAACAGCTGGAGCCTCGGGAAGCTACTGAGGATATTTATAACAAGTTCTATGGTTTGTTTTCATTTTGGGTTGGCGGCAAGGTTCTCGTTCACTCAGGTGTGGCCTTGCTACCTTTTGAAAATGTGACAACAAAAGACGACACATCAAGTCTCAAATGGGCGGGTTTGGTTTTCCAAAGTTTTTTCAATAGATTTTTCAGCTGTTCATCACACACATCGTAACGACAACACTGTGGGAGCGTAACATTTGAAGTGTTGTGGTTATGTTCTGTGTGTTTCTTGGGCATATGAAGGATGGGAAGGGAAGGGGAAGGGAAGTGAAGGGGAAGGGAAGAAAGGGAAGGGAAGGGAAGGCAAGGTGAGAGGATGCGAGGGAGTTGTGGAGAGGCAGGGACCCGGGCACCGCCTGGTACCCAATTTAGTGTGTGTTTGTGGGAAGATGCTAGAAGGAGGAACCCCTCGCCCCGCCCACACTGTGGAAATGTCGAGACTCCCCCAGTGTGGGCGGGGCCACCTCCCCCAGTGTGGGCGGGGCCACCTCCCCCAGTGTGGGCGGGGCCACCTCCCCCAGTGTGGGCGGGGCCACCTCCCCCAGTGTGGGCGGGGCCACCTCCCCCAGTGTGGGCGGGGCCACCTCCCCCAGTGTGGGCGGGGCCACCTCCCCCAGTGTGGGCGGGGCCACCTCCCCCAGTGTGGGCGGGGCCACCTCCCCCAGTGTGGGCGGGGCCACCTCCCCCAGTGTGGGCGGGGCCGCCTCCCCCAGTGTGGGCGGGGCCGCCTCCCCCAGTGTGGGCGGGGCCGCCTCCCCCCCCTCCCAGTGTGGGCGGGGCCACCTCCCCCAGTGTGGGCGGGGCCGCCGCCCCCCTCTACAGAAACACATCCCCAAAACCACCCGACCTCCCCCCCCCCCACATCCCGGTACAAACATTAACAGAATGACCACATCAGCATCTGCCCCCAGCGGTCACATCACTTTAATAACGCTGATAATTAACAACCTGCCCACACAAGGAAAGCGTCGATGTTTGATGTTGTACATCAGGGTAAAGAATGGATACATTGATGTACAACATCAGGGTACATTGATGTACAACATCAGGGTACATTGATGTACAACATCAGGGTACATTGATGTACAACATCAGGGTATATTGATGTACAACATCAGAGCACATTGATGTACAAAATCAGGGTACATTGATGTACAAAATCAGGGTACATTGATGTACAACATCAAGGTACATTGGTGTACATCATTAGGGTACATTGATGTACAACATCAGGGTACAGTATGAGCCCGAAGCTTGCCGCTTGTCTGTTAAGTTTGGGTTTAGTATTAATATCTGCATAGATTAGAAACGTTCCGAAGGTTACCTTACCTTGAGGTGCTTCCGGGGCTCAGCGTCCCCGCGGCCCGGTCGTCGACCAGGCCTCCTAATTAATGGTTAATGTGCTTCTGGTCAAAACACCAGAACCTCAATGGTGGGAAATGCATCACCTGGTCTCCACTCGGAGGGGGGGGGGGGAGAATGCACTATGCATTCAGGAATGTTGGGGAGGGGGGGGGGGTTATGGGGGTAGGGGGGGGTTATGGGGGTAGGGGGGGGTGGCACTGCATGCCCCTTTAACGCTTCAGCATCCCACCTCACACAGGACCAACCAACCCCCACCCCAATCCCCGCCCCCCCCTCTCACCAACACATGTGCCCGAATCAATAGGAACCACCACCACCCCCACCACCACCACCACCACCAGTGTGAGTTGCTAGTACCCGCCACCAGGAACGAGTACTCTGAACTCGTCCACCCATCCACCCATCCACCCACACCTCATCCTCCTAACCCACTACATCCATCATAACCCACCCTCTTGCCCACGGGACCCACCATCAGTACCACACCCATTACTTCTTACTCACCTACACCCAGGACTCATCATTCTGCACAACTCTCACATTCCCCAATCCTAACCAATCCCCCAATCCTAGCCAATCCCGCCAACAGATCGTAGAACCTATTCACAAAGGCTAGAGAACCACTCCTTCTTACACTTAGCCGACATATTCCGGGCGCGGTTCATATTCATCACTAACATATTCGTGTCCAGGGGCTGGTAAACAGGGAAAGTATCATTAACTCTTGGCTCTGTTGATAGCAACTAGGGACCAGGTTGTAAACATATTGGCGGGTGGTGTTCCAGGGGTGTAAACAAAGGTCTAACATACACTTGTAATAGGAGTAGGTTAGACACACGCACACACACACACACACACACACACACACACACACACACACACACACACACACACACACACACACACACACAAGTAATATTTGATTTATCTTGTGGAAGAAAACTTTTCTTTACTGTTAATGTTTTTAATTAATACTATTTGATATCATAATTCTCTTTTCGTGACGAATTGGCGCATATGATGAAATATAATGGTAGAAGCACGTAGCACAAACTGTAGAGTCCATTTACAAGACTAAACACCCAACATGATATAATGAATGACAGCCCGGGTTCGCTTGTGTCATGGACCACGATTGGTTCTTTAAACACATTGTTATATTTTGTTATTAAATTATTTTAATATCACCAATTATATAATTACTGTCTATTTCACTATGCACATCAAAGTAGTTACATACCATACGATTTCTTACAGCAAATGTCCTTATTTGTGTTTAACATTAAGGAGTTTTATAAATAAATAAATAAAAATTGATTTGACATTAAAGGGAAAACGATGGTTTTAAGAGGTGTGATGAGCTTATAACAGCTAGATAATTGTCATTTGTTATCGGACAATTTCGACCATTTTGTTTCTTAAATTTCTTTTCCAAGCCAAATCTAGTCATTACTTAAGTGTACTTACAAGATGAGAGCTACGCTCGCGGTGTCCCGTCTTCTCAGCACTTCCCAGCACTTCCCAGCACACACACACACTTTGCAAAGGCATTCGACAAATGTGACCATGGAGTGATAAGCCATAATATTATAGCAATAGGAATAACAGGTAAAATGGGGCGTGGGATTTTCAACTTTCTGTCAAAGAGAATGCAGAGAGTGACGGTCAATCAAGTAAGATCAAGTCCAAGTGCAATGTCAAGCTCTGTACCCCAGGCCACAGTCCTTGCACCGCTGCAATTTCTCAGTCTTATCTCTGATATAGACAAAAATACTAGTCACAGCTTCGTGTCATCCTTTGCAGATGATATAAAAATCTGCATGAAAATTTCCTCTGTAGAAGACACTGAAAAACTGCAGGTAGATATTAATACAGTTTTCGATTGGGAAACAGAAAATAACATGATGTTTAACGGTGACAAGTTCCAGGTACTGAGGTATGGTGTAAACGAGGAACTTAAATGAAACACAAGGTACAGGACACATGATGACTTACTCATCATTATCATTTCTCATCATGTTGCTTTTCTGACTTAGAAGGAAAGCAACATGTAAAAGATCTAGGAATTATGATGTCTGACGACCTGACATTTAGTGAACATAACCGAGCAAATATAGCGGCGGCCAGGACAATGATAGGATGGGTTATGAGAACGTTCACATCCAGAGACCCCACAGCAATGTTAATACTATTTAAATCACTGGTGCTGTCCCGTCTTGAGTATTGCTCGGTACTCCTTGTCCCGTCTTAAGTATTGCTCCCCTTTCAGAGCAGGAGAGATTTCTGAATTAGAGGGAATACAGAGAACATATACGGCACGCATAGACACGATAAAACATCTCAATTACTGGGACCGTCTCAAAGCTCTCAAAATGTACTCGTTAGAAAGGAGACGAGAGAAGTATCAAATAATATACATGGCACATCAGGTCCCAAATTTACACAGTAGAATAACAACATACTGGAACGAAAGATACGAAAGGAAATACAGAATAAAACCATTGAGGAGAAGAGGTGCCATAGGCACAATCAGAGAACACTGTCTGAACATCAGAGGTCCACAGCTGTTCAACACCCTCCCAGCAAGCATTAGAAATATTGCCGGAACAAAGGTGGATGTATTCAAGAGGCACTTGGACAGGTTCTTGCAAGAAGTGCCGGACCAACCAGGCTGTGGTGGATATGTGGGCCTGCGGGTCGCTCCAAGCAACAGCCTAGTGGACCAAATTATCACAAGTTGAGCCTGGCCCCAGACTGGACTCAGGAAGTAGAAGACCTCTCGAAACCCTCCCCAGGTATGCTCCAGGATATGAGGACAAGGAGCTGGGATATGATGACGGAGTGAAGGAACACTACACAAAGACTAGGGGCGTCGGGGGATCAAACCCCCGACTTGCAAGAAGCGAAGACGGATCTGTCCCGACCAGTACAAGTGGTTGGACAGGAAATTAAGGAGTAAAGACCCCAGGAAATCCAACCTTATAGGAACACAAGAACAGCGTCACATCATCACCAAACTGCTCAATTACTCACTATCATTTTAATATTTGTATTAACAAGACATACACAACACTGACATATAACCCTGATTACACATGACCCTAATTACATAACATATGACCCTATAACCCTAATTACACATGAGTTCGTCTGTCCTCGACTAGGACTCGTCAAGAATATACGAAACCTGTACATCTTTGTGTACATTTATTAGGCAGTTTACAGGCTTGAAAACTTCACAACCCGAGGTTATTATTGTTATTAACAACCTCGCAGTGCTGTCTGGCTAATAAACTGTTTAATGTAAACAAAGCAGCCATATTTGTTGAAAGATGTAGAGGCTTCGCATGTGGTTGTTGTGACCTGGCTGGTGTTGTGATCAGCCAGGTTATTGTAGCTCTCTATTGTAACTTATACCGTAACTTATCTAAGTCCAAGACTTGAGTGTCTGCCTGCCGTCCACAACTCTTGCAACACAACATAAACTTGAGAAAAAAATAAGAGAAATAATATAAAAAGACAGATTGTGAGAACACACCTTAGCAGGTTAACGAGAGGAGACATGCTTACGATATACATAATACCAAACGGAGGTTAACGAGAGGAGACATGCTTACGATATACATAATACCAAACGGAAGTTAACGAGAGGAGACATGCTTACGATATACATAATACCAAACGGAGGTTAACGAGAGGAGACATGCTTACGATATACATAATACCAAACGGAAGTTAACGAGAGGAGACATGCTTACGATATACATAATACCAAACGGAAGTTAACGAGAGGAGACATGCTTACGATATACATAATACCAAACGGAGCCCATATAAGTGTACAAGGCAATACTGCCTGCATATAATGCACAACACACACCCTCAGAACAGCAGTGGGACCTTAAACACAGAGGATTCACCTTGTACGAAAACTTTCCTCTTGAACGCATCTAAGAGAGGAGAAGACCTTTGATGCGAACTGCAACCACAAATTCAACAGTACATATGACAAGGCACTGTAAAACACAGAATGGTTAATTCAGAGAGGTGAGAGGCGGGGTCCAGGAGCCGAGGCTTACTCCTGCAGACACACGTAGATAAGCACACACAGGCGCAAGAAGTCCTCAGATCTCCTCCACAAACTCTCAATCCTCTTGTTAGTATTTCTGATGATGGAGGAGCTCTTCTGATCCTCTTCCGTCTCTCTTCCTTCACTCTCTTCCTTCCCTCCCTCTCTCCCTTCCCTCTCTTCCTTCCCTCTCTTCCTTCCCTCTCTCTCCCTTCCCTCTCTTCCTTCCCTCTCTCTCCCTTCCCTCTCTCCCTTCCCTCTCTTCCTGCACTCTCTCCCTTCCTTCTCTCTCCCTTTCCTCTCTCACTTCCCTCTCTTCCTTCCCTCTCTCTCCCTTCCCTCTCTTCCTTCACTCTCTCCCTTCATTCTCTCACACTTCCCTCTCTCCCTTCCCTGTCTCCCTTCCCTCTCTCACTTCCCTCTCTCCCTTCCCTCTCTCCCTTCCCTCTCTCACTTCCCTCTCTCCCTTCCCTCTCTCCCTTCCCTCTCTCCCTTCCCTCTCTCCCTTCCCTCTCTCACTTCCCTCTCTCCCTTCCCTCTCTCACTTCCCTCTCTCCCCTTCCCTGCCTGCCTTAAGGAGGGTCCGGGAACCCGTGTCCCCGCTGCCAGGTCTGGTCGACCAGCCATGTTGGTCGCTACTGATGCATGCAACGTGACCTAGGCATCACAGACTGGTTGATCACCTGCCCCCTTTAATCATGCCCGCATGCATTTCGAGGCAGGGCGTTGGAACCTTCGGAAGCCCTCAATGCTTACAGAATCATTTCGTAAGAGAAGGTGTTGGCCCTTCACCTTGCAATGGAGACTGGAGATGCTTTACCCAGTGTGTCAAGTCTGCTTGTCTTGTAAGGAGGCGCTCCACCTTAAGCGCCAGATATATCATCTAGGTGTGGACTATTAAGTGTGTCTCACCTGCGCTCGAGGGAGTACTAACTTGAGACATTTTAAGTGCCTACAATAATGTTTCACTTGGGCACACTTGCTGCTTCTCTACAAGTTGGGTAAGTTGGCCACTTATCCCCTCTTGAAGAGGGAAGTTTATAAGTGCAACAACACTCCACCCTAGAGAGCACTTGGGTCTTAAAAGTACCATTATTGGTCTGCCATTCTCACGTGTGAAAAGTTCTCGTTATCCAGCCTGTAATGTTGCTCGTAGCAGTGACAGTTTCTTTATTATTATTATTATTATATATATATATATATATATATATATATATATATATATATATATATATATATATATATATATATATATATATATATTGTGACGATAATCTCCTTCAAGAGATTGAGCCTGCTCTTCCCTCCAAAATTACGTCTTCACAATTATATAAAAAGACTATGGAAGAAATGTCCAACAACGACAACAACAACAACACCAGCAAGGCTTGCAAGGGTGAGCAGAAACGTATGCAGCCCGCCACCTGTTCGGACCCAAATCACCAAACTACCCGTTGATCGCTACGGCTCCGCTGATTGGTCGCCGGTCTGGCTGCACCTGCACTCGCCCCCCAATACTACCCGATGTCTGGGGTCGCCCCAACATCAGTCTTCAGAATGTTCCGTGCTTTCGTAGCCAGCACTCCTCCCAGCTAGACGTTAGCGTGTACTGAGAGAGGTGGTGGCTTTAAGCCAATATTCCAGCACCTCCCACTTACCTTTTGTGTTGCACTTCTTATTATTTTGCCTTAACGTAACTTTCATTGTGTCATTTAAGTATTCTTATTATTTTGATTCATTGATTTTATTATACATATTTGTTTGTCCATATTTTCATGTTTTGATTTATTTAACGTAATTAAAATTTCATTGTTAAAGTTTTACTTGTGTTTTGTGTGTCTTCTCCTTACCTTACCACAGACGAAGTTCCAGTTTTTCTATTTTTTTTTATAACTATGTGACGAGGCCATACCCCTAGCCTTAAACAGCCGAACACCAACGCGTTACCGTCACAAGTTATATGGGGGCCTGTCCTAGGAGCCTCACTCAGGTACTGGTGCCAAGTGGTAATTTATGGTAAGCGTATTTAACTTTGTTAACGTAGCTTTACTATTTTTCATTCAATTTCATTTTTTATAAGGTGCGGTGTATTGTGCATTACGAGAGTAACATATAGTGAAGGTGAGACAACTTTGGATTACGTGGTGACTGTAGGCCTCAGTCATACTCTTAATTGGTCATCTCTCCCTCCATGTTATTACTCGTATTTACCATCTATGTCCCTTGAATATTTCTCATTCTGACAGATCATCATATTGGTACCCTGGTACTGTGGTCTGCCCCGGGTCAAGAGTACCCAATCTTCTGCAATCTGACTGTAGGAGGACAAAGAGGGCCATAGTTCCTCTAGCTCGAACTTTAGTTGCTGAATTGGGACCTCAGCAGCAGTTCTCGTCACCAGTTGACACCTCGCACCCCTACACGTCAGTCAGAGATGATGATACATACAACGGTAGGGAATTAGCTTATTTTTTCAGAGCACAAAAGTTCGCTGATTCTGTAAGTATCATATTAAATTCAGTGGGAAAAACTTGCTTTATGTCCTTCAGAGACTTGGCAAGGTATGCCTACATCCTTGGACTACCAATTTTACTTTTGAAGCATTTAACTGTTTCATTTGTTTTCGAAACTTTGTTTCATTTGTTAGTAGGATTTTCTTGCCCTTATTCTCTTACATGAGTACCGGGTACAAGATTTCCTGCGCCCTTGATTTAATTTAATCATTTAATATCTTTCACTTAACGTTAATTGTTAAAGATCACACAGGATAGGTACCAGTTGCCACGTTGTCCTGTTTCTGACATTTCATTATTGAACATTCGTGTACCTTTATTTGCTAATTTCACCATGTTTCGTCTCCAAACTTTCCGTGCAAATCCAGCAGGTGAAATAGGGACTTTAAGTCGTGCCAAGAGGACTGAACTACAAACTCTTGCACATGAGTATCAACTAGAAGTTCCCTATCAAGCCAACAAAAATGACCTACACAACCTGTTGCTGGATTACTATTTAGAGCAAGGTAAGATAGACTCTGAAACTCATGAAACTTACTATATTGCAGATAAAACTGACTTGGCAACGATGAAACTTAAACTAGAGCTGGCTAAGATTGAACGTGAGCAGCAAAAGGAAGCCCGCGAACAGCAAAGGGAAGCCCTCGAACAACAAGAACGAGCAGCTGCCATACGGAGGGAAGAACAAGAACGAGGACTCGCCCTCCAAGAACGTGAGGTTGCACTACTCCAGGAGCGGGAACGAGTACAGCTTGAAGCACTCCAGGAGCGGGAACGCGTACAGCTTGAAACCAAACAACGCGAGTTGGAAATGCAACGTGAACATGACAAGCAACAAGCAACTCTGGCTCTAGAGTGTCGTCAACGTGAAATCGCCTTGGAAACTTCCCACTTCACTCAACGCCAACAAGCTACTGCCAATCTTCCCGTCAGTTTTAATATATCACATGCAAGTAAGTTAATGCCATCCTTTGTAGAAGCAGAAGTTGATGTGTTCTTTACCACCTTTGAAACCCTTGCTAATCAACTCAGTTGGCCTGTCGACCAATGGGCCACACTTCTCAGAGTCCATCTTACAGGTAGAGCTGCAGTCACACTCAGTACTTTGGCGTCTGAGAATGACTACTACACTCTGAAACAAGCAGTGTTGGACGCCTACCTCCTCTCTACTGAAAGTTATAGAAGGAAATTCCGTGACCACCTGAAGGCAAGTACCACTACCTTCCTTGAGTTTGCTAACACGAAACGGAGGTATTTCATGAAATGGCTGGAAGCAGCACATGTCTCTACTTTTACAGAACTCGTCAACCTGATGCTTGTTGAAGAATTCTTGAGACGTGTGCCGCCTCCTGTCCGCCTCTACTTAGCAGATAAAGAAGAAACCGACTACCTGAAGTGTGCTAAGTCGGCTGACACTTACAGCCTCATCCACCGGCTGACACCTGAACCATCCTCCAGTAAGAAGTCGTGGTACAGTTACGAGAAGGTGAGCCCCGATCAAGCTGGTTCACAACTGTACTGCAAATATTGTAGACTCTATGGACATACCATAGACAAGTGTGGTAAGTCTCAATACAAGGGAACCACTGACCAACAACGACCCAAACCAACTCCTCCTAAGTCCGGTAAGCCTGTGATGAATGTTGGTGTTGATGTTAATGATCTTTCTCTTTTCAGTAACCACCTGTATACTGGAACTGTCTCTGCCAACGGTTCAAATCCGGAGGGACGTTTCAAATTGAAGATCTTGAGGGACACAGCGGCTCTACAATCGATCATCTTGAAGTCGGCTGTGCCCAACATAGTCTACACCGGGGAAACAGTCTTCATCACTGACCTCACTGCTACCACTCCATACCCTCTCGCCAGAGTCCACCTGAATTGTCCCTACGTGAACGGGGAAGTCCAAGTCGCCGTCAGGGAAAAGCCTTTTCCCATGCCTGGAGTGCAACTTCTCCTAGGCAACGACTTGGCAGAAGACCTGCAACCGACCAACCTGATCGTCATGGACAAACCCCAGGTGTGTAACTCTGTGCCAAGTAACCCTATTCTTGAGTATGTTCCAGCAGAGGTTCAAGAGAGTGATGAAGTTTCTCCTCCGGTTCTCGTGACCACCCGTGCGCAAGCCGCACGTCCACAGCCAGCTGACTCTACTGCTACCGCTGTCCCTCAAGACCCTCAGAAACTACCCCCGCATCTGACCAAGTTGGAGTTCCGTAAGTTGCAGAGGGAAGATCTTACTTTAACACCATTGTTTTTCCAGGCTGAGACTCAACCCGACAGTATTCCTGGGTTCTTCCTAGAGAACGACTTGCTCTACCGCAGATATAGACCCAGTAAACTGAAGGAGGAGGACGATTGGGCCAACACCGAACAACTTGTGATTCCCACCAGCCTGCGGCCCACTATTCTACACCTGGCCCATGGAGCATTCTCCCACTACGGCTTCAACAAGACTTACCATGGGATTCGCCAAGACTACTACTGGCCAGGTATGGTAAATAACGTCAAACAGTACGTAAAACAGTGTCATACATGTCAGATGGCAGGCAAACCGAACGTCTCCATTCCCAGAGCACCACTGATTCCCATACAGGTGCCTGCGGAACCTTTCCACAGACTCATAATAGACTGTGTTGGTCCTTTACCTCGGACCAGTTCAGGTAACGCCTACATCCTAACCATCCTGTGTCCTACCACCAGATTTCCCATAGCAGTTCCAGTGAAGAACATCACGGCTGCTACGGTTATCAAACATCTACTGAAGATCTTCACTCAATACGGATTTCCCAGGGAGATTCAAAGTGACTGTGGCACCAACTTCACCAGTGATCTCTTCAAAAGGACACTGGAGGAGTTCAACATCAAACAGGTATTGTCCAGCCCCTATCATCCTGCTTCACAGGGTTCTCTTGAACGTAGTCATCAGACCATCAAAGCACTCTTGAAAAAGTTTTGTAGTGAAACCTCAAAGGATTGGGATAAGCAGATTGACCTAATAATGTGTATTTTCAGAAGTCTCCCCAATGAGTCCCTAGGAGTATCTCCTTATGAGATGCTCTACGGCCGTAAGTGCCGTACTCCCCTTAAGGCTTTCAAAGACTCTCTCAGAGATGCCACCTTCAGTGAGCATCAGAATGTGCCCCAGTTTCTTCAAAACCTTCAGCACATTCTAGAGAGAGTCCACCGCTTTGCCCATGATAATCTATTGAAAGCCCAGGTGAGAATGAAGACTCATTACGACCAGACCAGCAAAGTAAGAAAATTCAAGCCGGGAGACTTCGTCCTTGCTTATTTCCCTATCCCAGGTTCACCTTTACAAAACAGATTTTCAGGACCCTACTGCGTCAAAGAGTGCAGGAATAATAATAATTATGTGATAGAGACTCCAGATAGGCGGCGGAAGACCCAGCTGTGCCACGTCAACCTCCTGAAGCAATATAATGGTACTCCTCCCACTGTCTTGATTAACTATTCCACATTCACAGAACCCTACATCCACAGTGAGACCTTCCCAGCTTCTCCTCCCGAAAGCACTGACAAGGAGTCAGCGCTTTCTAATTCCGAAATCCTTAATGATCTTCCCAAATACTTTCAGGATAATCATAGTGCACCTCTCGTCAAGATCTTCAGAGAACATCAAGAGTTGTTCAGAGATGATCCCCAAGAGTGTAATGTTACCCAGCACGACATCCAACTGCTCCCCGACACCCGGCCGATTCGTCAACCCTTCTACCGAATCAGCCCGAGCAAGAAGGAAGTCATGCGTGCTGAGGTGCAGTACCTCTTGGACCATGGACTGGCTACACCTTGTGAGTCCCCCTGGGCCTCACCTTGTATCTTGGTGCCCAAACCCCAAGGTAAGGTGCGGTTGTGCACCGACTATCGAAAACTGAACTCTGTCACTGTCAAGGATGCTTACCCCTTGCCAAGGATAGATGACATCCTTGATGCCATTGGTAGTGCCCAGTACTTGTCCCAAGTGGACTTGCTTAAGGGGTACTATCAAGTGTGTCTAACGGAGCGCGCTAAAGAGATATCTGCCTTCATCACTCCTTTTGGACTTTTCAGATATGAACGCCTTCCTTTCGGACTATGTAATGCCCCGGCCACCTTTCAAAGAGCTGTCAACCGTGTCATCCAGGGCTTGGATAACACATACGCCTACCTGGACGATATCGTCGTAGCCTCCAACTCCTGGAGTGCACATCTGCTCCAGCTGCGACGTCTGTTCTCCAAGCTCCTGACAGCCGGCCTCACCATCAACCTGGGCAAGTCCACTTTCGCGAAAGGTAAAGTGCGTTATCTGGGTCATGTTATTGGGAGTGGCAGCATAGCTCCGTTAGACTCACACACTCAAGCCATCCTACAGTATCCACAGCCTACCACCAGGAAGCAGCTCCTGCGCTTCCTTGGTCTTGCCTCTTACTACCGTAGGTTTGTGAGGAATTTCAGTACAGTCGCCACACCTCTAATTCTATTAACCAGTCCCAAGCAACGGTATAATTGGACCATGCAGCAAACCGTTGCTTTTGAACAACTCAAATTCCTCCTCTGTTCTAACCCCATTCTCGCCTCTCCAGATATCACCAAGCCTTTCGTCCTTCATGTCGACGCCAGTGGTACCGGCGTTGGTGGTGTCCTGATGCAACAACGAGGCGAGGAAGTTCTACCTGTCAGCTACTACAGCTACAAACTGAAACCACACCAGAGGAACTACAGCACTATTGAAAAGGAGCTACTATCCATCGTCCTGAACCTCCAACACTTCGCTCCGTACCTACAAGGCGCCAGGTCTACCACCATCTTCTCAGACCACAACCCTCTCCGCTTCCTACATCAAGCCCAATTCACCAACCAGCGTCTTCTACGATGGGCTCTGTATTTACAAGACTTCAACCTGGAGATCCGCTATATCAAGGGTTCTGACAACACCATAGCCGATGCCCTCTCCAGAGTTTATGAAGTAGAAGCAACTCCATCTATTACTCCACCACATAACGACGTACTTCTTCCAGAACCGCAGGCTTCGGGGGAGAGTTGTGACGATAATCTCCTTCAAGAGATTGAGCCTGCTCTTCCCTCCAAAATTACGTCTTCACAATTATATAAAAAGACTATGGAAGAAATGTCCAACAACGACAACAACAACAACACCAGCAAGGCTTGCAAGGGTGAGCAGAAACGTATGCAGCCCGCCACCTGTTCGGACCCAAATCACCAAACTACCCGTTGATCGCTACGGCTCCGCTGATTGGTCGCCGGTCTGGCTGCACCTGCACTCGCCCCCCAATACTACCCGATGTCTGGGGTCGCCCCAACATCAGTCTTCAGAATGTTCCGTGCTTTCGTAGCCAGCACTCCTCCCAGCTAGACGTTAGCGTGTACTGAGAGAGGTGGTGGCTTTAAGCCAATATTCCAGCACCTCCCACTTACCTTTTGTGTTGCACTTCTTATTATTTTGCCTTAACGTAACTTTCATTGTGTCATTTAAGTATTCTTATTATTTTGATTCATTGATTTTATTATACATATTTGTTTGTCCATATTTTCATGTTTTGATTTATTTAACGTAATTAAAATTTCATTGTTAAAGTTTTACTTGTGTTTTGTGTGTCTTCTCCTTACCTTACCACAGACGAAGTTCCAGTTTTTCTATTTTTTTTTATAACTATGTGACGAGGCCATACCCCTAGCCTTAAACAGCCGAACACCAACGCGTTACCGTCACAATATATATATATATATACACACAGAGAGTTGGTGGGGGTTCTGTTCCCCTTCGTGGAGTGGCCGAATTTCAATAGTTTTTATCAAGTATGATACCAGTATCGCCCGTCTTCGCTTGCGCATAAGATACATAATCTACAAGTACATTTTGTCGAATGTATCTTTAGTGTGTTTCATCATGCAATTAGTGAACATGATTTGCAACTGATTTTGCAAGGAAGAACATGAGATTTTGTGCATGAGAATTCAATATATATATTCAGGATAAATAAAACAAAAATGCTGCCTTTTAGGAGGCTTCATAGGCCCATGTTCCCAAGAATTTAACCCCGGGGCAGGTGTACATAGGCCTACTGTTAATAAATTTAATTAACTGGCTTAAACATTAAACGAATGTCAATTTTTTTTTAATTTCCAGTATGTTTAAAACAAAAAAAGTTCGTAAGATGTGTCGAGCTCTGCACACACACACACTGCTAAAATCTCGTGTCACAGCTAAAGCAGAGCACCACAAGCAGTCACAGCTAAAGTACAGAAAGGCAGAAGCAGACAGCCCAGAGCAGCCTTATCTGCTCGTGTCATTGTCAACAATAAGAGAGAGAAACGCTAACAAAGGATCAGAGTTCCTTCCCCACTCTGTTGACCCCCACAGACACACACAGGACCTCCTGACCCCCCACAGACACACACAGGACCTCCTGACCCCCACAGACACACACAGGACCTCCTGACCCCCCACAGACACACACAGGACCTCCTGACCCCCCACAGACACACACAGGACCTCCTCACCCCCCACAGACACACACACAGACACACGCACACACAGAACCTCCCGACACCCCCCCCCACAGACACACACAGACGCACTGAACGACAAATGACAGATAAACACACAAACACACACGGTCCACTGTTCAGAGTGCGTGATAAAGATGTCAAAATTAATTTCCGGGAGATAGGCAGCCGATCAGGCAGGCAGGCAGGCAGGCAGGCAGGCAGGCAGGCAGGCAGGCAGGCAGGGGGTGGGCAGGCAGGCAGGCAGGCAGGCAGGCAGGGGGTGGGCAGGCAGGCAGGCAGGCAGGCAGGCAGGCAGGCGGGCAGGCAGGCAGGCAGGCAGGCAGGCAGGCAGGCAGGCAGGCAGGCAGGCAGGCAGGCAGACAGGCAGACAGGCAGGCAGGCAGACAGGCAGACAGGCAGGCAGGTAGGCAGGCAGGCAGGCAGGGGGTGGGCAGGCAGGCAGGCAGGCAGGCAGGCAGGCAGGCAGGCAGGCAGGCAGACAGGCAGGCAGGCAGGCAGGCGGGCAGGCAGGCAGGTGGGCAGGCAGGCAGGTGGGCAGGCAGGCAGGCAGGCAGGGGGGCAGGCAGGGGGGCAGGCAGGGGGGCAGGCAGGGGGGCAGGCAGGCAGGCAGGCAGGCAGGCAGGCAGGCAGGCAGGTGGGCAGGTGGGCAGGCAGGCAGGCAGGCGGGCAGGCAGGAGGCCAGACATGGAGACATACTGCACCAACGCAGAATCGATGCAACAGTCTGTACACGGTAGACACCACTATAATGAGAGAGAGGGAGAGAGGGAGGGAGAGAGAGAGAGAGAGAGAGAGAGAGAGAGAGAGAGAGAGAGAGAGAGAGAGAGAGAGAGAGAGAGAGAGAGAGAGAGAGAGAGAGAGAGAGAGAGAGAGAGGGAGGGGGAGAGAGAGAGAGAGAGAGAGAGAGAGAGAGAGAGAGAGAGAGAGAGAGAGAGAGAGAGAGAGAGAGAGAGAGAGAGAGAGAGAGAGAGAGAGAGAGAGGGAGACAGTGAGAAACAGAGAGGTAAATACACAAACATTAGTACACAAAACACAACTCACAAACACGCAACCCCCCCCCCACATACACATTGGTGTGTGTGTGTGTACTCACCTTGTTATTCTTGCGGGGGTTGAACTCTGGCTCTTTGGTCCCGCCTCTCAACTGTCAATCAACTGGTGTACAGATTACTGAGCCTACTGGGCTCTATCATATCTACATTTGAAACTGTGTATGGAGTCAGCCTCCACCACATCACTTCCTAGTGCATTCCATTTACTAACTACTCTGACACTGAAAAAGTTCTTTCTAATGTCTCTGTGGCTCATTTGGGTACTCAGCTTCCACCTGTGTCCCCTTGTTCGCGTCCCACCAGTGTTGAATAGTTCATCCTTGTTTACCCGGTCGATTCCCCTGAGGATTTTGTAGGTTGTGATCATGTCTCCCCTTACTCTTCTGTCTTCCAGTGTCGTAAGGTGCATTTCCCGCAGCCTTTCCTCATAACTCATGCCTCCTAGTTCTGGGACTTGTCTAGTAGCATACCTTTGGACTTTTTCCAGCTTCGTCTTGTGCTTGACAAGGTACGGGCTCCATGCTGGGGCCGCATACTCCAGGATTGGTCTTACATATGTGGTGTACAAGATTCTGAATGATTCCTTACACAGGTTCCTGAACGCCGTTCTGATGTTAGTCAGCCTCGCATATGCCGCAGACGTTATTCTCTTTATGTGGGCTTCAGGAGACAGGTTTGGTGTGATATCAACTCCTAGATCTTTCTCTCTGTCTGTTTCATTAAGTACTTCATCTCCTAATCTGTATCCTGTGTCTGGCCTCCTGTTTCCACTGCCTAGTTTCATTACTTTGCATTTACTCGGGTTGAACTTTCAACAGCCATTTGTTGGACCATTCACTCAGTCTATCTAGGTCATCTTGTAGCCTCCTACTATCATCCTCTGTTTCAATCCTCCTCATAATTTTTGCATCGTCGGCAAACATTTAGAGGAACGAATCTATACCCTCTGGGAGATCATTTACATATACCAGAAACAGTATAGGTCCAAGGACTGACCCCTGCGGGACTCCACTTGTAACGTCTCGCCAATCTGAGACCTCACCCCTCACACAGACTCGTTGTCTCCTGTTGCTTAGGTACTCCTCTATCCACCGGAGTACCTTCCCTTTCACTCCAGCCTGCATCTCCAACTTTCGCACTAGCCTCTTGTGTGGCACTGTATGAAAGGCTTTTTGACAATCCAAAAATATGCAGTCTGCCCACCCTTCTCTTTCTTGCCTTATTTTTGTTGCCTGGTCATAGAATTCAAGTAACCCTGTGAGGCAGGACCTGCCATCCCTGAACCCATGTTGATGCTGTGTTACAAAGTTCCTTCGCTCCAGATGCTCCACTAGTTTTTTTCGCACAATCTTCTCCATCAGCTTGCATGGTATGCAGGTTAGGGACACTGGCCTGTAGTTCAGTGCCTCCTGTCTATCCCCTTTCCTGTATATCGGGACTACGTTAGCTGCTTTCCAAATATCTGGCAGTTCCCCTGTTGCCAGTGATTTGTTATACACTATGGAGAGTGGTAGGCACAGTTCTCTTGCTCCTTCCTCTAGAACCCAAGGGGAGATTCCATCTGGGCCTATAGCCTTTGTCACATCCAACTCTAGTAAACACTTCCTTACTTCCCCGCTGGTAATCTCAAAGTCTTCCAGTGGTTCCTGGTTAGCTATTCCCTCTCTTACCTCTGGAATTTCTCCTTGCTCTAAGGTGAAGACCTCCTGGAATTTCTTATTCAACTCCTCACACACTTCCTTGTCATTTGTAGTGAATCCTTCCGCCCCTATCCTTAATTTCATAACCTGTTCCTTTACTGTTGTTTTTCTCCTGATGTGGCTATGCAGCAATTTAGGCCGAGTCTTTGCCTTGCTTGCGATGTCATTTTCGTATTGTCTTTCTGTGCATGTGTGTGTGTGTGTGTGTGTGTGTGTGTGTGTGTGTGTGTGTGTGTGTGTGTGTGTGTGTGTGTGTGTGTGTGTGTGTGTGTGTGTGTGTACTCACCTAATTGTACTCACCTAATTGTGCTTGCGGGGGTTGAGCTCTGGCTCTTTGGTCCCGGCTCTCAACCGTCAATCAACTGGTGTACAGATTCCTGAGCCTATTGGGCTCTATCATATCTACATTTGAAACTGTGTATGGAGTCAGCCTCCACCACATCACTTCCTAATGCATTCCATTTACTAACTACTCTGACACTGAAAAAGTTCTTTCTAACGTCTCTGTGGCTCATTTGGGTACTCAGCTTCCACCTGTGTCCCCTTGTTCGCGTCCCACCAGTGTTGAATAGTTCATCCTTGTTTACCCGGTCGATTCCCCTGAGGATTTTGTAGGTTGTGATCATGTCCCCCCTTACTCTTCTGTCTTCCAGTGTCGTAAGGTGCATTTCCCGCAGCCTTTCCTCATAACTGATGCCTCTTAGTACTGGGACTAGTCTAGTAGCATACCTTTGGACTTTTTCCAGCTTCGTCTTGTGCTTGACAAGGTACGGGCTCCATGCTGGGGCCGCATACTCCAGGATTGGTCTTACATATGTGGTGTACAAGATTCTGAATGATTCCTTACACAGGTTCCTGAACGCAGTTCTGATGTTAGCCAGCCTCGCATATGCCGCAGACGTTATTCTCTTTATGTGGGCTTCAGGAGACAGGTTTGGTGTGATATCAACTCCTAGATCTTTCTCTCTGTTTCATTAAGTACTTCATCTCCTATTCTGTATCCTGTGCCTGGCCTCCTGTTTCCACTGCCTAGTTTCATTACTTTGCATTTACTCGGGTTGAACTTCAACAGCCATTTGTTGGACCATTCACTCAGTCTATCCAGGTCATCTTGTAGCCTCCTACTATCATCCTCTGTTTCAATCCTCCTCATAATTTTTGCATCGTCGGCAAACATTGAGAGGAACGAATCTATACCCTCTGGGAGATCATTTACATATACCAGAAACAGTATAGGTCCAAGGACTGACCCCTGCGGGACTCCACTTGTGACGTCTCGCCAATCTGAGACCTCACCCCTCACACAGACTCGTTGTCTCCTGTTGCTTAGGTACTCCTCTATCCACCGGAGTACCTTCCCTCTCACTCCAGCCTGCATCTCCAACTTTCGCACTAGCCTCTTGTGTGGCACTGTATCAAAGGCTTTCTGACAATCCAAAAATATGCAGTCTGCCCACCCTTCTCTTTCTTGCCTTATTTTTGTTGCCTGGTCGTAGAATTCAAGTAACCCTGTGAGGCAGGACCTGCCATCCCTGAACCCATGTTGATGCTGTGTTACAAAGTTCCTTCGCTCCAGATGCTCCACTAGTTTTTTTCGCACAATTTTCTCCATCAGCTTGCATGGTATGCAGGTTAGGGACACTGGCCTGTAGTTCAGTGCCTCCTGTCTATCCCCTTTCTTGTATATCGGGACTACGTTAGCTGCTTTCCAAATATCTGGCAGTTCCCCTGTTGCCAGTGATTTGTTATACACTATGGAGAGTGGTAGGCACAGTTCTCTTGCTCCTTCCTTTAGAACCCAAGGGGAGATTCCATCTGGGCCTATAGCCTTCGTCACGTCCAACTCTAGTAAACACTTCCTTACTTCCCCACTGGTAATATCAAACTCTTCCAGTGGTTCCTGGTTAGCTATTCCCTCACTTACCTCTGGAATTTCTCCTTGCTCTAAGGTGAAGACCTCCTGGAATTTCTTATTCAATTCCTCACACACTTCCTTGTCATTTGTAGTGAATCCTTCCGCCCCTATCCTTAATCTCATAACCTGTTCCTTTACTGTTGTTTTTCTCCTAATGTGGCTATGCAACAATTTAGGCTGAGTCTTTGCCTTGCTTGCGATGTCATTTTCGTATTGTCTTTCTGCCTCTCTTCTCATCCTGACATATTCATTCCTGGCATTCTGGTATCTTTCTCTGCTCTCCAGTGTCCTGTTATTCCTATAGTTTCTCCATGCCCTTTTACTTTGCTGCTTAGCTAGCCTACATCTCTGATTAAACCATGGGTTTCTCATCTTCATTTCTCTGTTTTCCTTTTGGACTGGGACAAACTTGTTTGCTGCGTCCTTGCACTTCTGCGTGATGTAATCCATCATATCTTGGGCCGTCTTTCCCCTGAGCTCTGTTTCCCATGCTATATCTGTTAGGAATTTTCTTATCCCCTCATAGTTTCCCTTTCGGTATGCTAACCTTTTGGTTTCGGTATCCCTCCTCGAGTTCAATAACCCTTCTTCAATCAAGTACTCAAACACTAGTACACTGTGGTCGCTCATTCCTACTGGGTCCTCAAAACCGATTTCTCTTGTGTGTGTGTGTGTGTGTGTGTGTGTGTGTGTGTGTGTGTGTGTGTGTGTGTGTGTGTGTGTGTGTGTGTGTGTGTGTATTTACCTGGTTGTATTCACCTAGTTGTGTTTGCGGGGGTTGAGCTTTGCTCTTTCGGTCCGCCTCTCAACTATCAATCAACTGTTTACTAGCTACTTTTTTTCTCCATTCCACACACACACACACATCCCAGGAAGCAGCCCGTGACAGCTGACTAACTCCAAGGTACCTATTTACTGCTAGGTAACATGGGCATTCAGGGTGAAAGAAACTTTGCCCATTTGTTTCTGCCTGGTGCGGGAATCGAACCCGCGCCACAAAATTACGAGTCCTGCGCACTATCCACCAGGCTACCAGGCCCCCTGTGTGTGTGTGTGTGTGTGTGTGTGTGTGTGTGTGTGTGTGTGTGTGTGTGTTCTCACCTATTTATACTCACTTATTTGTGCCTGCACGATCGAGCATTGACTCTTTCATCCCGCCTTTCGAGCATCGGTTGTTTACAGCAATGACTCCCGTCCCATTTCCCTATCATACCTGGGTTTTAAATTATGAATAGAATTTGCTTCCACAATCTGCTCATTAAGTGCATTCCATTTTTCCACTACTCTCACGCTAAAAGAAAACTTCCTAACATCTCTGTAACTCATCTGAGTTTCCAGCTTCCACCCATGTCCTCTCGTTCTGTTGCTATTCCGTGTGAACATTTCGTCAATTTCCGTAAGTATTTATACGTTCCTATCATATCCCCCCCCCCCTCCCTTTTTTTTCTAGTGTCGTAAGGCTCAGTTCCTTTAATCACTCTTCATAACCCATCCCTCGTAACGCTGGGACGAGTCTTGTTGTAAACTTCTGAACCTTTTCCAGTTTCCTTATGTGTTTCTTCAGGTGGGGACTCCATGATGAGGCGGCATACTCTAAGACTGGTCTCACGTAGGCAGTGTAAAGCACCCTAAATGCCTCCTTACTTAGGTTTCTTAATGATGTTTTAACTTTTGCCAGTGTAGAGTACGCTGCTGTCGATATCCTATTTATATGTGCCTTAGGAGTTAGATTAGGTGTTACGTCCACGCCCAGGTCTCTTTCTCGAGTCGTCACAGGTAGGCAGTTCCCCTTCATTGTGTACTGTCCCTTTGGTTACAAGTCACCTAATCATATTTCCATAACTTTATATTTGCTCGTGTTGAACACCAGTAGCCATTTCTCTGACCATCTCTGCAACCTGTTCACGTCCTCTTGGAGGATCCTGCAATCCTCATCTGTCACAACTCTTCTCATCAACTTTGCGTCATCGGCGAACATCGACATGTAGGATTCTACCCCTGTAAACATGTCATTAACGTATATTAGAAATAGAATTGGTCCCAGCACCGATCCTTGTGGTACTCCACTCGCTACTGTTCGCCAGTCCGACTTCTCGCCCCTTACCGTAACTCATTGGCTCCTTCCTGTTAGGTAGTTTCTTATCTATGCTAGGGCCTTTCCTCCCACCCGCGCCTGCCTCTCGAGTTTGAACAGCAGTCTCATGTGCGGTACTGTATCAAAGGCCTTTTGGCTGTCCAGAAATATGCAGTCTGCCCAACCTTCTCTGTCCTGTCTTATCCTCGTTATTTTATCATAGAATTCCAAAAGGTTTGTTAGGCACGATTTCCCTTTCCAGAACCCATGTTGATGTTTGTTTACAAACCTAATGTTCTGGGACCCTGTGGGACTCCACTGGTGACTTCACGCCAATCTGAGGTCTCACCCCTCACTATAACTCTCTGCTTCCTATTGCTTAGGTACTCCCTTATCCACTGGAGCACCTTACCAGATACTCCTGCTTGTCTCTCCAGCTTATGTACCAGCCTCTTATGGGGTACTGTGTCAAAGACATTCCGACAATCCAACAAAATGTAGTCCGCCCAGCCTTCTGTTTATTGCTTAATCTTTGTCACCTGGTCGTAGAATTCTATTAAGCCAGTAAGACAAGATTTACCTTCCCTGAACCCATGTTAGCAATTTGTCACAAAGTCCCTTCTCGCCAGATGTGTTACTAGGTTTTTTCTCACGATCTTCTCCATCACCTTGCATGGTATACAAGTTAAGGACACTGGCCTGTAGTTCAGTGCTTCTTGCCTGTCACCATTTTTGTATATTGGGACTGCCTTAGCCGTCTTCCATATTTCTGGTAGGTTTCCCGTCTCCAGTGGCCTACTATACACTATGGAGAGTGGCAAGCAGTACACTCCCGTGTGGGAGTGTAACAGGGGCATTCAGGGCATTCAGAACTCTGCACACTCTTTCAGTACCCATGGTGAGATCCCGTGTGGACCAACAGGCTTCCTCACATCCAGATCCAACAGGTGTCTCTTGACCTCATCTCTCGTAATTTAGAACCCGTCCAAGGCCGCCTGGTTTACTTCCGCCTCTCCTAGTGCAGTGACCTCACCTAGTTCTATTGTGAAGACCTCCTGGAACCTCTTGTTGAGTTCTTCACACACCTCTTTGTCATTTTCTGTATACCTGTTCTCGACTGTTCTAAGTTTCATCACCTGTTCTTTCACTGTCGTTTTTTTCCCTGATCGGTCTTGGCTTTGTTTGCTATATTAATTTCATAATTTTTCTCTGCTTCTCTTCTCACACTAACATACTCATTCCTGGTTCTCTATTATCTCTCTCTGCTTTCTAGTGTTCTGTTATTTCGGAAGTTTCTCCACACCATTTTGTTCAGTTCCTTTGGTTCCATACATGCCCTATTATACCATGGATTCTTCTTCTGCTTCTCGGATTTTTCCTTTTTGGGCCGGGATAAACCTGTTTACTGCCTCCTGACACTTTTGGGTGACATAGTCCATCATGTCTTGTACAGATTTAGCTCTGAAGTCTATGTCCCAAGGTATTTCCCTTAGGAAACTTCTCATCTCCTCACAATTACCCATTCGGTATGCCAGCCTTTTGTTTCCTTGTTCTTTTTTGGGGAGATAAATCCTAGCTCTACCTGGTGCTCAAAGATCAATACACTGTGGTCACTCATTACCAAAGGTACTTCCAACTTAACTTCCCTTATATCCCACTCATTTAGGGTAAATATCAGATCAAGCAAAGCTGATTCATCTTCCCCTCTCATTCTTGTTGGTTCCTTGATGTGTTGGCTTAGAAAGTTTCTTGTTGCCACGTCCAGCAGCTTAGCTCACCATGTATCTGGTCCTCCAAATCTATCTTCCCATGGTTGAAGTCTCCCATGATCAGTAGTCCAGATCCATTCCTGCTAGCAACTATTATGTTAATGGTGGCCATGTTGTTTCTATCATATTCCTGTCTGGGCCTTCTGTCATTTGGTGGTGGATTATATATGACTACGACTATAATTTATTGTCCTCCAGTTGTTATTGTACCCGTTATGTAGTCACTGAAACCTTCAGAGCCCTGAATAACCATCTCCTCAAAATCCCAGCCTTTTCTTACCAGCAGATCTACACCACCACCACCTCTTCCTTCTCTCTCTTTCCTAACAACACAGTAGTCCTGTGGAGACACTGCATTTGTTATGGTTTTCGTTAGCTTCGTTTCTGTGAGTGCTATTATGTCTGGGTTTTCTTCTAGTACGTATTCTTCAAGTTCATTTGTTTTATTTGTAATCCCATCTATGTTAGTGTACATTGTCTTGAGACTCACTTTCTTCTGCCCCTTCTCATGTCTCCTTCTTGGTGAGCGTTCTGCTGATGGGGGAAGCTGTTCCATGGGTGTGAGGATTTGTGAGGTGGATAACAGGGTCTCAGAGGATACTGGAGTGAGGGGTGGGGGGGTCAAGTGAAGGGGGGGACAAGAAGGGTATGGGATGAAGGGGGAGGGAGGACAGGGAGTAATAGGGGGGAGGAGGGTCATGGTGGGAGTAGGGGAGGGGTAGCAGGGTGGGAATGGGGTGAGGGGGGAGGGAGAGTTGGCTGAGCATTTGAGTGGGGGCAGGGAGGGTTCTGGGTATAGATGGTTTCTATGCAGAGGAGAGTAGTGGAGTTGCCCAACCCCTCTGGTGTCATTGGGTTATTGGTTGTGGGTTCCCCACAACCAATAATAGGGGCATAACTGGCCAACCCCTCACAGTGTTCAAGAGAGAACTTGACAAACACCTCCAAAGGATACCTGATCAACCAGGCTGTGATTCATACGTCAGGCTGCGAGCAGCCGCGTCCAACAGCCTGGTTGATCAGTTGAGCAACCAGGAGGCCTGGTCGACGACTGGGTCGCGGGGACGCCAAGCCCCGGAAGCACCTCAAGGTAACCTCAAAGTAACCTCCCCCCTCACCTCTGGGGATGTTGTGTTGGGGGTTGTAATTTCCTGTTTTTTTTTTTGTTGCTCTGTGCCTCTTCCTTGCTTCTGCAGCCATGGCCCTCTCTTCCCTTGTCATGTCCCTCTCGTGGAATACTTTTTTGAATTTCCCCAGTGTATGTGTGTGTGTGTGTGTGTGTGTGTGTGTGTGTGTGTGTGTGTGTGGCCTGATTCACGAAGCAGTTATGCAAGCACTTACGAACTTGTCCATCTTTTCTCAATCTTTGGCGGCTTTGTTTACCATTATTAAACAGTTAATGAGCTCCGAAGCACCAGGAGGCTGTTTATAACAAACACAACAGTTGATTGGGAAATTTTCATGCTTGTAAACTGTTTAATCAATGTAACCAAAGCCGTCAAAGATTGGGGGAAAGACGTACACGTTCGTAAGTACTTGCGTAACTGCTGCGTGAATCTGGTCCCGGAGCTCAACCCCCGCAAGCACAACTAAGTGAATACATGCAGCTGTACAACGCAACAATCGCACGTGCAGCTGTACAACGGAACAATCGCACGTGCAGCCGTACAGTAAAACAATCACTGCAGTTGTGTCGTGAAAGGACTCGTTTGAGAGGAAGAAGCTGGCCATAAGGGAAAGACTCGTTCTTTTACCCGGACAGTGAACCATAACAGGAGCTGGGTCGGGGAGCCTGCCGCACTGAGCCTCCGCGTCCCGCCCTCACCCCACCCCCTCCCCTCGCCTGCTCCCTGAATACACACACACACACGTTTCCTGTTGCTACCTTCCCCTCGGACTGTTGTCCCCCACGTTACAGAGACTGTTATTTCCCCTCAGTTTGTTCCCTCCTGTTGTAGGTATGTCTACCTACAAGGGGGCATATCTAATCGACTTCTCATCAGTACATGTTGGTACTTTCTGGTGGTCCATCACTATATATTGGTACTTTCTGGTGGTCCATCACTACACATTGGTACTTTCTGGTGGTCCATCACTACATATTGGTACATTCTGGCGGTCCATCACTACATATTGGTACTTTCTGGTGGTCCATCACTACACATTGGTACATTCTGGTGGTCCATCACTACATATTGGTACTTTCTGGTGGTCCATCACTACACATTGGTACTTTCTGGTGGTCCATCACTACACATTGGTACTTTCTGGTGGTCCATCACTACATATTGGTACTTTCTGGCGGTCCATCACTACATATTGGTACTTTCTGGTGGTCCATCACTACATACTGGTACTTTCTGGTGGTCCATCACTACATATTGGTACTTTCTGGTGGTTCATCACTATATATTGGTACTTTCTGGTGGTCCATCACTACATATTGGTACTTTCTGGTGGTTCATCACTATATATTGGTACTTTCTGGTGGTTCATCACTATATATTGGTACTTTCTGGTGGTCCATTACTACATATTGGTACTTTCTGGTGGTTCATCACTATATATTGGTACTTTCTGGTGGTCCATCACTACATATTGGTACTTTCTGGTGGTCCATCACTACATATTGGTACTTTCTGGTGGTCCATCACTACATATTGGTACTTTCTGGTGGTCCATCACTACATATTGGTACTTTCTGGTGGTCCATCACTACATATTGGTACTTTCTGGTGGTCCATCACTACATATTGGTACTTTCTGGTGGTCCATCACTACATATTGGTACTTTCTGGTGGTCCATCACTACATATTGGTACTTTCTGGTGGTCCATCACTACATATTGGTACTTTCTGGTGGTCCATCACTACATATTGGTACTTTCTGGTGGTCCATCACTACATATTGGTACTTTCTGGTGGTCCATCACTACATATTGGTACTTTCTGGTGGTCCATCACTACATATTGGTACTTTCTGGTGGTCCATCACTACATATTGGTACTTTCTGGTGGTCCATCAGTACATATTGGTACTTTCTGGTGGTCCATCACTATATGTTGCTACTTTCTGTTAGTCCATCAGTACATATTGGTACTTTCTGGTGGTCCATCACTACATATTGGTACTTTCGGCCAAACAGTTGTTTTAAGTACTATCATGTCATCATGTCGGGAGGATGGGTTGGTCAAAGTATATATAACAAGTATCTTTTTAATATCTGTTAAAGCTACAGGTTGCTCTAGGTCAAAGCCTCCTTTACTTGTGGTCAAAGCCTCCTTTACTTGTGGTCAAAGACTCCTTTACTTGTGGTCAAAGGCTCCTTTACTTGAGGACAAAGACTCCTTTACTTGAGGTCAAAGGCTCCTTTACTTGAGGTCAAAGGCTCCTTTACTTGAGGTCAAAGGCTCCTTTACTTGAGGTCAAAGCCTCCTTTACTTGAGGTCAAAGGCTCCTTTACTTGAGGTCAAAGCCTCCTTTACTTGAGGTCAAAGGCTCCTTTACTTGTGGTCAAAGGCTCCTTTACTTGAGGTCAAAGGCTCCTTTACTTGTGGTCAAAGCCTCCTTTACTTGTGGTCAAAGGCTCTTTTACTTGAGGTCAAAGCCACCTTAACTTGAGGTCAAAGGCTCCTTTACTTGAGGTCAAAGACTCCTTTACTTGAGATCAAAGCCACCTTTACTTGAGGTCAAAGGCTCCTTTACTTGAGGTCAAAGCCTCCTTTACTTGAGGTCAAAGGCTCCTTTACTTGAGGTCAAGGCTCCTTTACTTGAGGTCAAAGCCTCCTTTACTTGAGGTCAAAGGCTCCTTTACTTGAGGTCAAAGGCTCCTTTACTTGAGGTCAAAGCCTCCTTTACTTGAGGTCAAAGGCTCCTTTACTTGAGGTCAAAGGCTCCTTTACTTGAGGTCAAACCTCCTTTACTTGAGGTCAAAGGCTCCTTTACTTGAGGTCAAAGGCTCCTTTACTTGAGGTCAAAGCCACCTTTACTTGAGGTCAAAGGCTCCTTTACTTGAGGTCAAAGCTTCCTTTACTTGAGGTCAAAGGCTCCTCTACTTGAGGTCAAAGGCTCCTTTACTTGAGGTCAAAGGCTCCTCTACTTGAGGTCAAAGGCTCCTTTACTTGAGGTCAAAGGCTCCTTTACTTGAGGTCAAACCCTCCTTTACTTGCGGTCAAAGACTCCTTTACTTGAGGTCAAAGTGTGTTGACAACCTGGCCCAAAGACCAGGTCGTCATTGAGAGAGAGAGAGAGAGAGCAACCCGTCCTCTTAAAAATAACGTCACTTTTGGCTGGTATGCGCGATATGGCCAAATTTGGACGTAATTTGAAATGAAATCGACTCACAAAAGTGACGTTCTGTTCCGTTTTCTATTTGAGTCGTCCGGCATACGCGCAGAGGTTATAAGAGGACACTTTAAAATAACGTTTTTCATAACGTTTTGAAACTTTATGAGAATTTCATGCCCACCTAACCTATCAGAGGACCCTTAACTTACTGATGTTGAAAAAAAAAATCCCAAATATATTTTCATATTTTTTTCATTTTCAAATTACGTCCAAATTCGGCCATACGGGCAAACGGCCAAAAGCGACGTTCTTTTTAAGAGGACAGGTTGAAAAGAAAGAAAGAAAGAAAGAGAGAGAGAGAGAGAGAGAGAGAGAGAGAGAGAGAGAGAGAGAGAGAGAGAGAGAGAGAGAGAGAGAGAGCGTTGCTTCCACATCTCCCATCTCATTACTACACAAGTTGAATCATCTCCCAAACGAAGATAAAACCCCAAACAAATAGTAATAAAAGCCATTCCCTGCGGCTCGTGCCAGCAAATGGCAGTACGATAACACATCCGAAATACACGATAACCAAGAAATGATGGTGGGGTGGGGTGGGGGGGGGGGGGACTCAAATATTTGCTGAAGCGTATATTGAATTAAACAGTAATGGTGTCGCCTGTGTAATCACCTGGTGTCGCCTGCAGTATCTGGGATGCGCGCGCACACTCTTCACAACCGTCAAAATATACACTGATGCCAAGTCAACGTTTAATGAACACTGAATTATCGTTAGAGCGACGTCGTTTGACGTCACCTGCTGGGACCTCACCTCTCTCTCTCTCTCTCTCTCTCTCTCTCTCTCTCTCTCTCTCGTCCTCCTCAACGTAAAACATCACATTAGTGTAATGCAATCATCACAGACCCATAGCAACAACGTCACCTCAACGTCACGGAAGGGTCAAATTAACGTCACCTAAACGTCACGGAATCCTAGAATCAACGTCCCGTCAACGTCCCGTCAACGTCAAGTTGGCTACACAACAGAAAACGGAATATAAAATCAATGATAAGCGTAGTGGTGTTGTTTCACTGGGTGCTGGACGCCTTTGTTTCAAGCTTCACCCAGAGTCAGTGTCAATATCTCAATACTGAAAGCCAAGTCCCCCCCACAGGTGACACCGTGACGGGTGAGTCCCCCCACAGGTGACACCGTGACGGGTGAGTCCCCCACAGGTGACACCGTGACAGGTGAGTCCCCCCACAGGTGACACCGTGACGGGTGAGTCCCCCACAGGTAACACCGTGACGGGTGAGTCCCCCACAGGTGACACCGTGACGGGTGAGTCCTCCCACAGGTGACACCGTGACGGGTGAGTCCTCCCACAGGTGACACCGTGACAGGTGAGTCCCCCCACAGGTGACACCGTGACAGGTGAGTCCCCCACAGGTAACACCGTGACGGGTGAGTCCCCCACAGGTGACACCGTGACGGGTGAGTCCTCCCACAGGTGACACCGTGACGGGTGAGTCCCCCCACAGGTGACACCGTGACATTCTCTTGGCTGGAAACCCACTCAAGCCCAAGTCCATCAAGTCCTGGAAACTCCCCAGTATAGACTAAGAGCAAGTCCAACACAAGTCCTGGATACACTTAGGTATAAACTGGAAAAATAATACCTTCTCAATTTCTCCATCTTGAGTGCCAAGGCTCCACGACTGGTTCTTCCTGAGACTGGTGGTCAGACTGGCACTCGATGGCACTCTCTTAGTAGTTGGCCACTATGGCGGACATGACCTGTGCTTGAACACCACACCAACATTTGTCTGAATTACTTCAGCTGCACACCGTATCCTGATCCCTTCCAAGCGCTGTATAGTCGTAATGGCTTGGCTCTTTCCCCCTGATAGTTCCCTTCCCTTCAGCTGCACACACTAGGAGCATACCTGGAGCATACCTGGAGCATACCTGGAGCATACCTAGGGAGGGTTTCGGGAATTCATCTACTCCCCTCCCTAGCTGTGCCTGGGAGCAGGTTCGACTTGTGCTAACTTGGTCCAACAGACTAGGTTACACTGTGTTAGATAAGAGTAATCGACACAATTGTCCAACAGACTAGGTTACACTGTGTTAGATAAGAGTAACCGACACAATTGTCCAACAGACTAGGTTACACTGTGTTAGATAAGAGTAACCGACACAATTGTCCAACAGACTAGGTTACACTGTGTTAGATAAGAGTAACCGACACAACTGTCCAACAGACTAGGTTACACTGTGTTAGATAAGGAGTAACCGACACAACTGTCCAACAGACTAGGTTACACTGTGTTAGATAAGAGTAACCGACACAATTGTCTCAACAGACTAGGTTACACTGTGTTAGATAAGAGTAATCGACACAATTGTCCAACAGACTAGGTTACACTGTATTAGATAAGAGTAACCGACACAATTGTCTTGAAAACGTCGAGTATGAGACATTAATGTCTCGCTAAATCTAGATACTCATGGACCATATCTAGACAAACACAAAATGAAGCGAGGAGAAATCCAGAGGTATGAACCCTGATTGGTACCAGCAAAGAGAGGCAGGAGTTATAAGGAAAGGCGATATGAGCCCATCATTGCTTCACAACAAAAGAAAAGAAACAGATGTTATGATCACTACATACAAAATACAAAAGGATATTAATAGGGCACACACAGTCTGTTTGAAATGGAATGAACACGAATAAAAGACAGGTGGACACCAGTTAGCTGAATGATCCACATGGATGTTGGAAAGTTCTTTAGTCTCGTGACAAATAATTGGATTGAACTAGAGAATGAAGTTGTGGAAGTCCAGCAACCAGGAGGCCTGGTCGACGACCGGGCCGCGGGGACACTAAGCCCCGGAAGCACCTCAAGGTAACCTCAAGGTAAGTAGACTCCACGCATGAGTTCAATTGTTCGTTATTTATAATCGTCCCCGATGGGTTCACGAACGTCAACCCTTGGGTACCTTGCTGTTACCCTGTGATGGTTTCGGGGCTTAGCGTCCCCGCGGCCCGCTCCTCGACCAGGCCTCCTGGTTGCTGGACAGGTCAACCAGACTGTTGGACGCAGCTGCACGCAGCCTGACGTATGAGTCACAGCCTGGTTGATCAGGTATCCTTTGGAGGTGCTTGTCAAGTTCCCTGACAAGTTCCCTTGACACCCCTCCTTTGTGTCAAGGGGACACACAGGAGGGGTGACCACCACGAGGGGACACACAGGAGGGGTGACCACCACGAGGGGACACACAGGAGGGGTGACCAACACAAGGGGACACACAGGAGGGGTGACCAACACGAGGGGACACACAGGAGGGGTGACCAGCACGAGGGGACACACAGGAGGGGTGACCAACACAAGGGGACACACAGGAGGGGTGACCAACACAAGGGGACACACAGGAGGGGTGACCACCACGAGGGGACACACAGGAGGGGTAACCACCACGAGGGGACACACAGGAGGGGTGACCACCACGAGAGGACACACAGGAGGGGTGACCACCACGAGAGGACACACAGGAGGGGTGACCACCACGAGGGGACACACAGGAGGGGTGACCACCACGAGGGGACACACAGGAGGGGTGACCACCACGAGAGGACACACAGGAGGGGTGACCACCACGAGAGGACACACAGGAGGGGTAACCACCACGAGGGGACACACAGGAGGGGTGACCACCACGAGAGGACACACAGGAGGGGTGACCAACACAAGGGGACACACAGGAGGGGTGACCACACGAGGGGACACACAGGAGGGGTGACCAACACAAGGGGACACACAGGAGGGGTGACCACCACGAGGGGACACACAGGAGAGGTGACCACACGAGGGGACACACAGGAGGGGTGACCACCACGAGGGGACACACAGGAGGGGTGACCACCACGAGAGGACACACAGGAGGGGTGACCAACACAAGGGGACACACAGGAGGGGTGACCACACGAGGGGACACACAGGAGGGGTGACCAACACAAGGGGACACACAGGAGGGGTGACCACCACGAGGGGACACACAGGAGGGGTGACCACACGAGGGGACACACAGGAGGGGTGACCACCACGAGGGGACACACAGGAGAGGTGACCACACGAGGGGACACACAGGAGGGGTGACCAACACAAGGGGACACACAGGAGGGGTGACCACCACGAGGGGACACACAGGAGAGGTGACCACACGAGGGGACACACAGGAGGGGTGACCAACACAAGGGGACACACAGGAGGGGTGACCACCACGAGGGGACACACAGGAGGGGTGACCACACGAGGGGACACACAGGAGGGGTGACCACCACGAGGGGACACACAGGAGAGGTGACCACACGAGGGGACACACAGGAGGGGTGACCAACACAAGGGGACACACAGGAGGGGTGACCACCACGAGGGGACACACAGGAGGGGTGACCACACGAGGGGACACACAGGAGGGGTAACCACCACGAGGGGACACACAGGAGGGGTGACCACACGAGGGGACACACAGGAGGGGTGACCACACGAGAGGACACACAGGAGGGGTGACCACCACGAGGGGACACACAGGAGGGGTAACCACCACGAGGGGACACACAGGAGGGGTGACCACCACGAGAGGACACACAGGAGGGGTGACCAACACAAGGGGACACACAGGAGGGGTGACCACACGAGGGGACACACAGGAGGGGTGACCAACACAAGGGGACACACAGGAGGGGTGACCACACGAGGGGACACACAGGAGGGGTGACCAACACAAGGGGACACACAGGAGGGGTGACCACACGAGGGGACACACAGGAGGGGTAACCACCACGAGGGGACACACAGGAGGGGTAACCACCACGAGGGGACACACAGGAGGGGTAACCACCACGAGGGGACACATATACAAACTGAAATATACGTCATGAAAATCTAATATATATATATATATATATATATATATATATATATATATATATATATATATACGTAACATAAGGGATGGGAACAACGCAAATAGGGAAGGCGAGAGGCGCAGGTGCCATTGGCCCCGGGGCCCTGACGAGTGCCAAACCTTGGCACTCTGCTTGAGAAATTCTCGTGCCATGATCTTACTCACACACACAAACACGCACGCACTCACACACACACATACACACACACACACACACACACATACACACACACACACACACACATACTCACACACACAAACACACACACCCACACACTGGGTCCTGTAGTAAAAAGTTCTGGACTCACAATCGGGGATACCGAGTTTGAACCCCGGGCAGGACAGAAATGGATTGGCACGTTTCCTTTCACCTAGTACCTCTATTCACCAAACAGTAAATGCGAGCCCATCTAAAAAGTGCCTGGGAGCTACGCAGCTGTTGTGGGCGGCATTTAGGGCAAGGTCACTGGTTCGACCTTGCGGGAACTTCCAGCCTGAGTGACCGACAAGCGTACATATTTAAGTCATTCTAGCAACAACACATAGTACAGACTGGCACTGATCAACACATAGTACAGACTGGCACTGATCAACACATAGTACAGACTGGCACTGATCAACACATAGTACAGACTGGCACTGATCAACACATAGTACAGACTGGCACTGATCAACACATAGTACAGACTGACACTGATCAACACATAGTACAGACTGGCACTGATCAACACATAGTGGACACAGGCACTCATTAAAACCCTACCCTTACCACAGTGAAGATTGGCACTGTTGATGGAGCCACTTGAGATCTTTACATGGCAGTAATTAGGCTACAGATCGAATCCCGAAGCCACCTTGTTGCGTCTTCATTAAACCACACACCATTTGATTTAGAAATATAACTTATCAAGACTTGCACTTGCACCTAAAAAAATAATACTTCCTCCCATCCTGATACGTATTCTCGCCTAGTATGGCATATGCCAGAACCCTCTACAGGTAAGATCCAGGCAAGAAGTCGACTATCCACCTTCAACTCGTGTGTTCATCCCAGTGTTTAAGGGTCCAGACTGTCCCCTATCCTGCTCCCTTTGTCTCTATCCCTCTCTATTCTTCTTTTTCTCTCTATCCCTTTCTTTCACTCCTTTCCCTCCCCCCTTTTCCTTTCTTGTCAAGGGCATTAGTACCAAGGTCAGGAGAGGCGGTTATCAGGTCAGTGTTAAAATACTGAACCCCAACACTGTTGTTCGCTGCCCACTTTGTGTTCCTGTGTTGAAGGTGTTGGCTGACCACACTGTCTGAGGCAGTGCCAGTGAGTGCCTTGGAGAGAGAGAGAGAGAGAGAGAGAGAGAGAGAGAGAGAGAGAGAGAGAGAGAGAGAGAGAGAGAGAGAGAGAGAGAGAGAGAGAGAGAGAGAGAGAGAGAGTGACAGAGACAGAGAGACAGAGACAGAGACAATCAGAGAGAGAGAGAGAGAGAGAGATTGAGCTATCCACAGTGAATGCCCGGGAGAGAGCAGGCACCTGCGAACAAGTGCCTAGATGAGTGCCTGGGTATTCCACCAGTGCCATAATTCCTCCTGTCCAATAATCCCCCCCCCCACCCTTCCCCCCCCCCCCCCATGTAGACCCGACCCTGCTGCCATTATCTTGAGGGACGCGATAATCTGGCACAGTGCCACTTATAGCCAGCGACCTACAACACAACTACGCCCCAACTACTGCCTGCCAAACCACCTAACCACGACGTGAATGCCTTGTTACAACGAGGATATAGAGCCTAGCATTCTAAATCAGCTGTTATTGTTTAATTAACACAATTTATTCCTCGGTTGTGAAATCGCTATTTTTTTTTTGAAATCGAGATTAGAAGTGCCATAGCAACATCAGAGGGTGACACACCTACATCAGGGGGGGGTGACACACCTACATCAGGGGGGTGACACACCTACATCAGGGGGGTGACACACCTACATCAGGGGGGGGTGACACACCTACATCAGGGGGATGACACACCTACATCAGGGGTGACACACCTACATCAGGGGGGTGACACACCTACATCAGGGGGATGACACACCTACATCAGGGGGGGTGACACACCTACATCAGGGGGGTGACACACCTACATCAGGGGGGTGACACACCTACATCAGGGGTGACACACCTACATCAGGGGGGTGACACACCTACATCAAGGGTGACACACCTACATCAGGAGGTAACACACCTACATCAGGGGGTGACACACCTACATCAGGAGGTAACACACCTACATCAGGGGGTGACACACCTACATCAGGGGTGACACACCTACATCAGGGGTGACACACCTACATCAGGGGGGTGACACACCTACATCAGGGGGATGACACACCTACATCAGGGTTGACACACCTACATCAGGGGTGACACACCTACATCAGGGGGGTGACACACCTACATCAAGGGTGACACACCTACATCAGGAGGTAACACACCTACATCAGGGGGTGACACACCTACATCAGGGGTGACACACCTACATCAGGGGGTGACACACCTACATCAGGGGTGACACACCTACATCAGGGTTGACACACCTACATCAGGGGTGACACACCTACATCAGGGGGTGACACCTACATCAGGGGGGTGACACACCAACATCAGGGGGTGACACACCTACATCAGGGAGGTGACACCTACATCAGGGAGGTGACACCTACATCATGGGTGACACACCTACATCATGGGTGACACACCTACATCAGGGGGGTGACACACCTACATCAAGGGGGTGACACACCTACATCAAGGTGGTGACACCTACATCAGGGGTGACACACCTACATCAGGGGGTGACACACCTACATCAGGAGGTAACACACCTACATCAAGGGGGTGACACACCTACATCAAGGGGGTGACACACCTACATCAAGGGGGTGACACACCTACATCAGGGGTAACACACCTGCATCAGGGGTGACACACCTACGCTTGTGTGTCGTGACTTTCTTGTTAAACGAGTGGCTTCGCTTCTTGCCGGGTCAGGGTTCGATACCCGATGGTGCAAGTGGTCGGGCAGGATAGAGAATGGGTAGGTGGGGGGCCAAGACTCACCTGCAGGATGGTGGATAGAGCTGGCGGATAGGTGGTGGGGGGACATGGCGGCTAGGCTCTCCCGCCGGCGCCGCACCTCCTCCGTCGACGCCTGTCTGAAGGCGCCCGGAGGGGCGTACGCCCCTGTACGTCGTCGCCACAGGGACGTCTCGTCGACGGAGCGACGCACGGTGGGCGAGAGCGGCGTGCCGAGCCCGCCAGACCCATACTCCAACTGTAACAACAACAAGAAGTTCATTACAACACACAACCAACAAGGAAATGGTATGACAATAATTAGATTTGTTTAAATAGGAGTTTACCGGAGCTCTAAATCTGCAGGCTTAGAGCTCCGGTGCTTAGAGTGGGATGAAGTCTAAGCAAAAGTGGCTGTAATCGTAACTAAGTTAAAGTGGCTGTAATCGTAACTAAGTTAAAGTGGCTGTAATCGTAACTAAGTTAAAGTGGCTGTAATCGTAACTAAGTTAAAGTGGCTGTAATCGTAACTAAGTTAAAGTGGCTGTAATCGTAACTAAGTTAAAGTGGCTGTAATCGTAACTAAGTTAAAGTGGCTGTAATCGTAACTAAGTTAAAGTGGCTGTAATCGTAACTAAGTTAAAGTGGCTGTAATCGTAACTAAGTTAAAGTGGCTGTAATCGTAACTAAGTTAAAGTGGCTGTAATCGTAACTAAGTTAAAGTGGCTGTAATCGTAACTAAGTTAAAGTGGCTCTAATCGTAAATTAATGTGAACTTTATCACAACTGTGAAGTCGCTTAAGGAGCATCCAAGTCTCCCTAGACTCCGCCACGTTAAATTATGTAGTATCTGGCAACTTAAAGTCAGTAGGATTCACTCAAAACAAAGTCTCCTCCCCCCCCCCCCCACAAGTACTAGCAATTTCAAAGTCCGTAATCGCCGAACACTCACTTTTCTTAAGTGATGACTGACTTTGAAATGGCTAGTCCTTGAGGGACAGACTGTTGTAAGTAAATCCCAGTTTACTTTGAGTCTATTGGTCATTTGTCCCAAATGGCTTGGCAAAAAGTCTGTCAATTGGGACTGTCAATTATGGACAGATGTAAGGTCACCTCAACCCACAAAATCCCTATTAAAAACACGATATACACAGTTAATAATAATAATAATATTAATGAAGACACCAATTTTCAATTTCAATTCAATTTCTTTATTATGCACCCCATACCCATCCCGTGGGCGGTGGTGTAAAGGATTACAGAGGCACATAATCGGTTCAGGAACTGAACCCTCTAGTTCGTTTAGCTCAGCAAATAACAATTTTTGACGCTAGTTACAAAATTATTAATGTTGTATACACATGTACACACTCTCATACATACATGTACATATATATATATACGTATAAAGACACTAATCCACAATATGTCTACATATTCTCCTCGGAGGTCAAACACGATGCCTCTGTCGTGTCCGCCAGAGCAGTGAGGTCAGAGGTCACCTAGTGAAGGGTGCCACAACCCTTCCGACCCTCTCGTGGTACACACTTCAGAATAACTTAATTATATACTCATTTTATTAGTATATAATTAGTTTATTTAATTATATACTCTTTACCAGCACTAAATGAACACTTGTAGATGTTCACTATCATAATAAGTATGTTATATAACAAACCAGTCCAACACCTTGATTATGCACTCATCACACACACACACACACACACACACACGCACACACACACACACACACACACACACACACACACATAGGGGATCCAAGAGTCAATGCTCGATCCTGTAAGCACAAATAGGTGAGTACACGCACAATTTGCTAGTTTCAAAGCGTTATATGACAAAGAGTGCTGGGAAGACGGGACACCACGAGCGTAGCTCTCATCCTGTAACTACACTTAGGTAATTACACTTAGGTAATTACACACACACACACACACACACACACACACACACACACACACACACACACACACACACACACACACACACATACGTGTGTGTGTGATGATAACTACCTACAAAATTTTCAGGGGAATTGACAGGGTGCTGTCGGAAATTTCCGACACCCCAAATACTAACCCCTAACCCAACAAGACAAAAGTTTTGTGTTAAGAAAATAATTCTATTAACAACATCATATTCTAGTACGGGAAGGGCAAAAGTTTCCTAGTACCCACGACGGGCTGTTGCCTCAGCCGCCACGCCTCACGGTGACGGATTCTATATTTAATTCTAATTAAACCCCAGTCTAAAATCTGCTTTCATTTGTCATGTAATTCGATTGGAAATCAACCGAATTTAACGAGAATAAAGTATACATCCATCCAAGGTGAAATTTCCACAATAGGAACCAGTCGATTCACGGTGGGATTAAAACTCACGTCTCGTGACTTTAGGGAGTCGGTCGGCCGAGCGGACAGCACGCTGGACTTGTGATCCTGTGGTCCTGGGTTCGATCCCGGGCGCCGGCGAGAAACAATGGGCAGTTTCTTTCACCCTATGCCCCTGTTACCTAGCAGTAAAATAGGTACCTAGGTGTTAGTCAGCTGTCACGGGCTGCTTCCTGGGGGTGGAGGCCTGGTCGAGGACCGGGCCGCGGGGACACTAAAAAGCCCCGAAATTATCTCCAGATAACCTCAAGATAACGTGTGCACCACTCCTATATGTGCGTTGAACAACAAACTCCTCGATCCAGTGTTATGAACCATGGAAAATTGTTCTCTGGTATTTGATGTAAATTATCAGAGCATAAAATGACGTTGATATCGTCATGTTAGTGAACAAGATTAAATTATATAGCGTGACTTATTTTCCCGCGCTTTCACCAAGAGAGGAGGGAGGAGGAGGAAGCGTCCCATGGACACACCAGCACGAGCTGAATCAGACCCCGCGGTGAAGCCAGCTGATTAATATCGTCCAATATCTGAGTCATCCGACGGATTACGGCTCCAAGACGTTGGTGCCTGCTTCACACAAGACGGGAAGTGGTGTTCGGTCGGTTAAAATTGATTCTTTCAAAGATGTGTATGGCCATATTTCCCCCGAGATAGAATTAGCCGGTCGTTGTCCTCCGTCGTGTCCTGAGCTCGACAACATCCAGAGTAAGTTTAGGCTCAAATGGGAGGTTATTCTGCTCATTTGAAATAAATTGGGGGAATATATTAACGGTGCAAGAGTTGTGTTGTATATTTTCCATAGAGCGGAGAGGGAATAACTGGGAGTGAGCCGCCTCAACACATCAGTTCACGTGGGCCCGACGCCACCGACCATCAGGAGTTAAATCTAACTCTTAAGAAGTTCCCCAGACGTTCACCTGCCAGCCAGCTCGACAGCCAAGCCTTCAAAATTTATTCCGTGATAATTGTAGTCTAACTCTATGAAATTAGATAATTTACTAACTCCATAAAATTGTAAATTACTATGATTTATGAATTCATGAATATTTAATTATAAGGTAGATTTAGCATTATTAAATCTACCTCCCAAAATTTTTTTAAGTGGTAACACCAGGCAGATACAGAAATTAAACATACAGTCCACTTTTATTGTCCACTTAATCATTTTATAATAAGGAAATACCTGCTTGGAAATTCGCACAAGTGGACAAAGACAAACTCTTTAGCACGGGTGGAACACGAACAAGGGGACACAGGTGGAAACTTAGTACCCAAATGAGCCACAGGGGCATTAGAAAGAATTTTTTAATTGTCAGAGTAGTTAACAGGTGGAATACATTAGGCAGTGATGTGGTGGAGGCTGACTCCATACACAGTTTCAAATGTAGATATGATAGAGCCCAGTAGGCTCAGGAACCTGTACACCAGTTGATTGACGGTTGAGAGGCGGGACCAAAGAGCCAGAGATTAACCCCCGCAAGGACAACTACGTGAGTACGCAATTTGTATAATGATAAGTGGACTGTATTTCTGCAATAATCTCATAATCTCACAAATCGATCCTCTACACATTAGGGGGGGTTTATATTACACATATGCAGCCAATCAAATTACAGTAATAGCTACATACATTGATGAGGTTCCTTCTCTTATAGTACAGCAGGTTAGTCCACCAGGTATAACTAGAGTGTAGACACCAAATTATCCTCTTTGAGGTAGCTTCTATCACCCAGTAACTGGTGCACATAATCTTGCATCCTCGTCTTGACCTGTCAAAAGTGCGCTAGCTGTGAAGCCAGAATCCTATATATGACAAGTATTTCAGAGAAAACACTATACAGTACATGGAACATTAAAGACCTGGCTTAATTACCTTTAGTATGAGGCGATTTCGCGTTCTAACCGGCTAACCCTATATCCTGACATTAATGGCCATAAATGAATGATAAACGGGTTTCGGATAGACACTTAACTTGTATTTGTAGACAGCGTGTTGACAATGGTACACCTTTGGGTTCCATAACACTACGTCCAAGTAAATTTAACAGGAGCCGAATTTGCTCCCGTGTGAGCCTCTGGTCTCATATAAACAATGGCTGTTTAACACTCCATTCTATTGACGTTACTGGCCGACATTGTCCAGAATGATAGGAGCCGTACTCGCTCCACACGTCTCGGAGGTGACACAACAATGGCTGCCCTCCTTCCTCCCTCTGACGCCTGGCCTACTTTGTCCAGATTTCAGAAAGTGATAGAAGGGTTACATTTACTCTACTTTAATATTGATAATTAAGTTAATTTATATAAGATGTTTTTATGATGGTAAAGTCCAAAGACTAATGTATTTAAGAACAATTCCCAGCAGAATAGCTGGTGAATTATAATAGTATGTGGTGATGATATCCCGTTTTCTATAGACGGAAATTCCACTACAAGTTACGTTTTCTATGGGTAACTTGTTGGTAATACAGTTATTATCTGTATGATTATTAAATGGTCACACACACACACACACACACACACACACACACACACACACACACACACACACACACACACACACACACACACACACACACACACACACACACTTTTAATTAAACAAGCAGTTACAAAGTTAGACACCACGCCAAAGCATAAACATTGTAAACAGAGTATAAACATAAATATAATATTTATTGGGTTGTCCGCATTCTCTAATGTCACATATAACTTGTCATAGTGACTTAAACATATAATTTGCTGCAGCTTATATCAATTAAGGGTAAATATAACTATTGCCTAAACACGATATATATTAATACCCAGAGTTATAGGAGTTATAGATAACCTTAGTACAGTGTATATTAATTATATAGGGAATATAACCAATAGCCACTACACACCACACCAGTCACCACCACACACCACACCAGTCACCACCACACACCACACCAGTCACCACCACACACCACACCAGTCACCACCACACACCACACCAGTCACCACCACACACCACACCAGTCACCACCACACACCACACCAGTCACCACCACACACCACACCAGTCACCACCACACACCACACCAGTCACCACCACACACCACACCACCACACACCACACCAGTCACCACCACACCAGTCACCACCACACACCACACCAGTCACCACCACACACCACACCAGTCACCACCACACACCACACCAGTCACCACCACACACCACACCAGTCACCACCACACACCACACCAGTCACCACCACACACCACACCAGTCACCACCACACACCACACCAGTCACCACCACACACCACACCAGTCACCACCACACACCACACCAGTCACCACCACACACCACACCAGTCACCACCACAACACCAGTCACCACCACACACCACACCAGTCACCACCACACACCACACCAGTCACCACCACACACCACACCAGTCACCACCACACACCACACCAGTCACCACCACACACCACACCAGTCACCACCACACACCACACCAGTCACCACCACACACCACACCAGTCACCACCACACACCACACCAGTCACCACCACACACCACACCAGTCACCACCACACACCACACCAGTCACCACCACACACCACACCAGTCACCACCACACACCACACCAGTCACCACCACACACCACACCAGTCACCACCACACACCACACCAGTCACCACCACACACCACACCAGTCACCACCACACACTACACCAGTCACCACCACACACCACACCAGTCACCACCACACACCACACCAGTCACCACCACACACCACACCAGTCACCACCACACACCACACCAGTCACCACCACACACCACACCAGTCACCACCACACACCACACCAGTCACCACCACACACCACACCAGTCACCACCACACACCACACCAGTCACCACCACACACCACACCAGTCACCACCACACACCACACCAGTCACCACCACACACCACACCAGTCACCACCACACCAGTCACCACCACACACCACACCAGTCACCACCACACACCACACCAGTCACCACCACACACCACACCAGTCACCACCACACACCACACCAGTCACCACCACACACCACACCAGTCACCACCACACACCACACCAGTCACCACCACACACCACACCAGTCACCACCACACACCACACCAGTCACCACCACACACCACACCAGTCACCACCACACACCACACCAGTCACCACCACACACCACACCAGTCACCACCACACACCACACCAGTCACCACCACACACCACACCAGTCACCACCACACACCACCCACACCACCAGTCACCACCACACACCACACCAGTCACCACACACCACCAGTCACCACACACCACCAGTCACCACACACACCACACCAGTCACCACCACACACCACACCAGCACCAATGACAAACAAGGCCAGCGCCCAGCTTCGCCTAACTACTGCCAACAGCTCGTTATGTCCACAATTGGCCAAGTTGTCTCTTGTTTACGTTCTTGACCTGCCTCGCCAGTCTCAGCCATTATGTACCCCATGAAGTATATCCTGCCTCTCCGGGTATACTCTAAGTTTACACGGACGATGTTCAGAGCTACAGTATACTCGCTGCTTGGTCAGCAAGCTATCAGTCCCTCCTACTCAGCCCGTCCTTCTAAGCTCTTCCTAGAGTGGCCTTATCCTAACCTGCCAGAGGATCCAAAACAGAAAACGGGACAGTGTGTCAATTTCGTGAGACGCTTCCATTTTCTAGTACGACGGTTTTTGGCCGTAGAGTACGAGTATACGTCAAAATACGACGTGCTATTAGGAGGACGGGTTGTCCTACTAGGTAGACACGGGGACTCGACTCCCTTACCATACTGTACACCTCATCCAACACCACTCAGCCACACGGCAAAACTATAACATTCATACGTTTTCATACTAGGGATTTTTTCCCTCACAGCTAGGGGACTTTTTCCCTCACAGCTAGGGGACTTTTTCCCTCACAGCTAGGGGACTTTTTCCCCTTACAGCTAGGGGACTTTTCCCCTCACAGCTAGGGGACTTTTGCCCCTCACAGCTAGGGGACTTTTTCCCTCACAGCTAGGGGACTTTTTCCCTCACAGCTAGGGGAAAGTGGAATGGCTTAACTTATAATAAAAAATGAAAGAGAGAGAGAGAGAGAGAGAGAGAGAGAGAGAGAGAGAGAGAGAGAGAGAGAGAGAGAGAGAGAGAGAGAGAGAGAGAGAGAGAGAGAGAGAGAGAGAGAGAGAGAGAGAGAGAGAGAGAGAGAGAGAGAGAGAGAGAGAGAGAGAGAGAGAGAGAGAGAGAGAGAGAGAGAGAGAGAGAGAGAGAGAGAGACAGAGAGAGAGAGAGACAGAGAGAAACAGACAGGTTGAGTGATATATTAGAGCCAGGACTGCACAAGGAATAAGCCACCTTGCCACCAAACACAGATCAAACAGAGACACAAGAGACAGCTGGTGTGGGGGTGTACCCAGCTGGGGCCAGCTGCCTCCTCTGTGTACTCTCTGTAAACACCACTTTGCTACACATGTGTAAGCCTTGTGTACCTCACGTGCCACTTGCTGTGAGCGGGACGCCGCGCTCACCTTCAGGCTGGCCTACAGGCTGGCCTACAGGCTGACATTCAGGCTGGGCTAGAGGCTGGCCTTCAGGCTTGGCTACAGGCTGACCTTCAGGCTGACCTTCAGGCTGGCCTACAGGCTGACCTTCAGGCTTGGCTGCAGGCTGGGCTACAGGCTGACATTCAGGCTGGGCTAGAGGCTGGCCTTCAGGCTGGGCTACAGGCTGACCTTCAGGCTGGGCTACAGGCTGGCCTTCAGGCTGACATTCAGGCTGGGCTACAGACTGGCCTTCAGGCTGGGCTACAGGCTGGCCTTCAGGCTGGGCTACAGGCTGGGCTACAGGCTGGCCTTCAGGCTGGGCTACAGGCTGGGTTACAGGCTGGCCTTCAGGCTGGGTTACAGGCTGGGCTACAGACTGGGCTTCAGGCTGGGCTACAGGCCGGGCTACAGGCTGACCTTCAGGCTGGGGTACAGGCTGGGCTACAGGCTGGCCTTCAGGCTGGGCTACAGGCTGGCCTTCAGGCTGGGCTACAGGCTGGCCTTCAGGCTGGGCTACAGACTGGCCTTTAGGCTGGGGCTACAGGCTGGGCTACAGGCTGGCCTACAGACTGGGCTACAGGCTGGGCTACAAGCTGGCCTTCAGGCTGGGCTACAGGCTGACCTTCAGGCTGGGGTACAGGCTGGGCTACAAGCTGGCCTTGAGGCTGGGCTACAGGCTGGCCTTCAGGCTGGGCTACAGACTGAGCTACAGGCTGGGTTACAAGCTGGCCTTTAGGCTGGGCTACAGGCTGACCTTCAGGCTGGGCAACAGGCTGACCTTCAGGCTGGGGTACAGGCTGGCCTTGAGGCTGGGCTACAGACTGGGCTACAGGCTGGCCTTCAGGCTGGGCTACAGGCTGGCCTTCAGGCTGGGCTACAGACTGGCCTTTAGGCTGGGCTACAGGCTGGGCTACAGGCTGGCCTTCAGGCTGGGCTACAGACTGGGCTACAGGCTGGGCTACAAGCTGGCCTTCAGGCTGGGCTACAGGCTGACCTTCAGGCTGGGCTACAGGCTGACCTTCAGGCTGGGCTACAGGCTGACCTTCAGGCTGGGCTACAGGCTGGCCTTCAGGCTGGGATACAGGCTGGCCTACCTAGAGCATTCCTGGAGAGGGTCTCTGAAGTTGTTCTACTCGCCAAGCCCGGCCTGAAGCCAGACTCGACTTATGATAACTTGGTCCAACAGGCTGGTGCTTGGAGCGGCCCGCAGGCCCACATATCCACCACAGCCTGGCTGGTCCGGCACTTCTTGAAGTAAACTATCGAGTTTTCTCTTGAAGATGTCCACGGCTGTTCCAGCAATATTTTTATGCTCGCTGGGAGGAATGCTGAACAACCGCGGCCTCTGATGTTTATACAGTGTTCTCTGATTGTACCTATGGCACCTCAGCTCTTCACTGGTTCTATTCTAAATTTTCTTCCATACCGTTCACTCCAGTATGTTGTTATTTTACTGTGTAGATTTGGGACCTGGCCCTCCAGCATTTTCCACGTGTATATTATTTGATCTCTCTCTCGTCTCCTTTCTAGTGAGTACATTTGGAGAGCTCTGAGACGATCCCAATAATTTAGGTGCTTTATGAGAGTTACATAGCTGTGGGCATTCCGTATCTTTCACTCCAGTATGTTGCTATTCTACTGTGCAAATTTGGGACTTCAAGTATCTATCATGTATATATTATTTGATAATATATACTCTGTGGACACTTGGCCTTGATCTTGATTGACCGTCACTCTCTGCATTCTGTTTGATAGAAAGTTGAAAATCCAACGCCCCACTTTACTCGTTATTCTTATTGATCTAATTTTGTCTGTTATCACTCCATGGTCACATTTGTTGAATGCCTTTGTAAAGTCTGTGTATACAACATCTGCATTTTGCTTTTCTTCTAAGGTATCTGTGATTTTGTCATAGTGGTTGAGTAACTGTGACAGACAGGATCTTCCCGCTCTAAATCCATGTTGTCCTGGGTTGTGTAACTCATTATTTTCCATAAAACTAGAAAATTGATTCCTAATTACTCTTTCAAACACTTTTATTATGTGTGATGTTAGTGCAACTGGCCTATAATATTTTGCCAAGGCTTTACTACCCCCCTTGTGCAGAGGAGCTATATCTGAAGATTTAAGTGCTGCTGGTATCTTCCCTGTATCCAGGCTCTTTCTCCATATTACGCTGAGTGCTCTCGCTATTGGTACTTTACATTCTTGATGAATATTGAATTCCACGAGTCAGGACCAGGGGCTGAGGGCATGGGCATATTGTCAATTTCTCTTTCAATGTCTCCCGAGTTCGTGTTAATATTAGATATAATATCTGCACCTTGGATGTCATTCATAAAGAAGCTGTCTGAGTCTTCAACTTTCATGTTGTTGGCGTGCTAAACATAGCCTCATACTGGCTTCTTAGAATTTCACTAATTTATGTGTTGTCCTCTGTGTACGTACCTTCGGTTGTAATTAAAGGTCCCATACTGGTGAAGGGTTTTGATTTTGCATATGTGAAAAATATTTAGGATTTTTCTTATCTCTTGTACTCTGTTCCAAATAAATTTCCTCAGACTCGTATGATCGCTTCAACGTTCCTTCTATTTCTTCGATCTTCCTCTTTAGGTTTATTTTCCTTTCTTGTGATAGTCGTGTCTGCCTAAGCATTTCCGTTATTTTTTTCCTTCTCCTGTACAGTCGTCTGCGTTCTCTTTCTAGAGTGGTCCTCTTTCTGCCCCTCCTCACAGGTACGTGCTTCAAGCAGACCTTGTAAGCTTCAGCTGTCAGTTGAGCTATTCCCTGTGTGGGAGTTTTGTCGCTTAAGACCGTCTCCCATTGAATGGTTGCAAGGTCTATATTTATTTTTTCCCAGTCGATCCTCTTATTGTTGAAATTGAATTGATTGAATTCCCCTTCTCGCTTGTTGGGTCTCTTAGACCTACTACCGTTATTAATACTAGTTCGCACTTCAATGAGCTTATGGTCTGAGTATGAAGTATCAGAGACTGTAAAGTCTCTGATTAGTTCATCATTGTTTGTGAATATGAGGTCTAGTGTGTTTTCGTTCCTAGTTGGTTCTGTAATCTGTTGATTGAGCGAGAATTTCTCACAGATTCTCAACAGTTCTCTGACCTGTAGTTGGTTATTTCCCGGGTCATTCCCTGCTATGATATTAGTGTTTACCATTCTTCATCTTAAACTGGGTAGATTGAAGTCTCCAAGAAAGATAATATCTCCAGATAATAGCTCCATATATTATATATTTTGTGCATCTGCTCTGTGAATTCCTCAACCGTTGTATCTGGCGGTATATATACATACATACATACACACACACACACACACACACACACACACACACACACACACACACACACACATATAATATATATATATATATATATATATATATATATATATATATATATATATATTTATATATATATATATATATATATATATATATATATATATATATATATATATATATATATATATATATATATATATTGTGACGATAATCTCTTTCAAGAGAGATTGAGCCTGCTCTTCCCTCCAAAGTACGTCACATCAACAGATAATATAGAAGATATATCCAGCAAGTATCTCCAAAACGTTTTGCCCAGAGAGCAAAACGTATCCAGCCCACCGGCGCACCTGCTCGCCTCCGCCACCGTTAACCGGCAAACTGCTTGTCCATCGCCTGCCTGCCGCGGATTGGCTGGTGCCCAGTCGCACCTGCCCCACCACCCTCCACCACGAGTTGATGTCTGGGCTGCAGCGACCCAGAGAAGGCAGAATATCCCAATGCTCCTTGCAGTTGACACGTCTCATTGGTAGACTAAGCCTTGGCTTACGTGTACTAAGGGAGGTGGCAGCTCGAAGCCAATATTCCGGCATCACTATTATATATTTTGCTATTATTCACTTGTCTTAACGTAACTTTTCATTTGCCAGTGATTATTCTTATTATTTTGTTTGTTGACTTGTCTGTTACATTTTTTATACTCAATTTTATTCATGTCTTGCTTTTCTAACGTAATTAAAATTTCAATGTTAAATTTACTTGTGTTTTGTGTGTCTTCCCATTATCTTACCACAGACGAAAGTTCCAGCTTTTCTCTTTTTTTTCTTTATGTGACGAGGCCATACCCCTAGCTTTTGAAACAGCCGAACACCAACGCTTTACCGTCACAATATATATATATATATATATATATATATATATATATATATATATATATATATATATATATATATATATATTATAGAATAATAATTAGGTTTATTTTTTCTACCTTGATTCCAAGTGCCTCTACCGCTTCATGGGTTGAGTGTGCATGCCAGCTCCTCTTTAATATACAAACCTACTCTTCCATTTGACCTAATTACTCAATCACACCTCTATAAATTATAATTTGGTATCCAGATGATTTACTAGAGCTATTACTACAGGCTGACCTACAGGCTGGGCTACAGGCTGGACTACAGGCTGGACTACAGGCTGCAGCCCCCCTGGTGGCAGGGACAGAGTGGCCCCCCTGTAACTAGGCTCAGCTGCCCTTAACCCCCTGGAACAAGCACGTCCTGGGAAGCTATTTTAAGCTAAACTTGCGGTAAACTTGAGGTAAACTTAAGGTGTTTCAAAACATTACACTAGACAGTTTACCCTCGAGGCGGCCCCAGTGTCCTCGTGGGGAGGGGGGGCTGCAAGATGTGATGCTCTTCTCACAAACTCGTTGAAATTGCGACGTGTTAATACAAATCAAATCACCGTAATATAGACGTTTTTCTATGCCTCCTCCTCGTTGGGTTGGGTGGGTTGCTAGGGTTCGTACTGTCTGGTCCGGCAATACAGTTGTATTTTTTTGGGGCCGGAGTGGCCCAAAATGACTACAATGCGTCATTTTGTCTTAATACGTCTCTATATTTTGTATGGAACTGACTAATACGTTAAAAAAACGACGTGTTAATAAATACGTCTTTTTATAACGTATGTTAAAATATTAAACATTCATTTCACATATTTTACGATTAAACAGACGTATTAGACGGCAATTAGGCAGAAACAACTGAAACATTGGCTTGCAGATGTTTATCACGGAGGGAGAAGGGGGGAGGGGGGGAACTGGGAGAAAGGGGGGGAGCGGGGATGGGTTTCGAACGTGGGCCTAGAGAAGGCAACACGCCCTAACACCACCATCACCACCATCATTCATTCCCACAGACCACTCAACGTATCCCCCGTCAAGGAACGTCGCATTTCCACCGTATGCGTTACCTAAGGCAAAAAAACTGTCGTAACAGAAAATGGAAGCGGCTGGCAAAAGTAAAAGTACTATCCCGTTTTCTGTTGTGGGTCCTCTGGTAGGTTAGGATAACGAAGCTTTAACTTGACCGCTTTAACATTGGGAGACCTTAGGAGGACGGTCTGTCCTACCACCACCACCCACAGACACTGTTATCTTGAGGTTATCTTGAGATGATTTCGGGGCTTTAGTGTCCCCGCGGCCCGGTCCTCGACCAGGCCTCCACCCCCAGGAAGCAGCCCGTGACATCTGACTAACACCCAGGTACCTATTTTACTGCTAGGTAACAGGGGCATAGGGTGAAAGAAACTCTGCCCATTGTTTCTCGCCGGCGTCCGGCGAGAGTACTAATGATACTCTTCTAGACGCTAGTGCTCTCTGGAGTGGAGTACTGCTGCACAATGACAGCCTCTTTCAAAGCTGGAGAAATTGCTGACCTGGAGAGCGTGCAGAGATCCTTTACTGCTAGAATCCACTCAGTAAAACATCTAAACTATTGGGACCGACTAAAGAGCCTATATCTGTATTCACTTGAGCGCAGGCGGGAGAGATACATAATAATTTACACGTGGAAAATAGTAGAGGGGCTGGTCCCAAACCTGCACACAGAAATAACACCACATGAGACCAGGAGGCATGGCAGGATGTGCAGAATACCCCCGTTGAAGAGCAGAGGTGCAACAGGTACTCTGAGAGAGAACTCTATCAACATCAGAGGCCCGAGACTGTTCAACACGCTTCCACTACACATAAGGGGGCAGAACTGGCCGACCCCTCACAGTGTTCAAGAGAGAACTGGTTAAGCACCTCCAAAAGGATACCTGATCAACCAGGCTGTGACTCATACGTCAGGCTGCGAGCAGCCTTGTCCAACAGCCTGGTTGATCAGTCCAGCAACCAGGAGGCGTGGTCGAGGATCGGGCCGCAGGGACGCTTAGCCCCGAAACCAACTCAAGGTATATGGTTGCGAGCACCACTTGAGAACGAGGACCTGGTCTTCACGCTCTCTTGGAGAGTGTAATGGCTTGCCCTGACGAGGTCCTCCCTCAGGGCAAGCCTGGAGGACCTGTTATCACACACACACACACACATACACACACACACACACACACACACACACACACACACACACACACACACACATAGAGCCCAGTAGGATCAGGAATCTGTACACCAGTTGATTGACGGTTGAGAGGCGGGACCAAAGAGCCAAAGCTCAACCCCCGCAAGCACAATTAGGTGAGTACAATTAGGTGAGTACACACACACACACACACACACACACACGCTCAGGTGGAAATTGAGTACCCACATGAGCCACAGGGACATTAGAAGGAACTTTTTTTTCAGTGTCAGAGTAGTTAACGGATGGAATGCATTAGGCAGTGATGTGGTGGAGGCTGACTCCAGACTAACCCCTGCAAGCACACATAGGTGAGTACAAATAAGTGAGTACGACAAGAATGAGCGACAAGGACCTTCCTCATGGTTTAGCACATTGGTTAAGGGGGGGGGGGAGGAAAACGTGTGTGGCCCGGTAGCACAGACGCCTCGAACCCGGGATGGCGAGGCACAGACACGTTGCCACTTGGGAATGTCAATATGACACAGAATGATGTGTTTTAAATGACGCCCTCTCCCCCCCCCCCACACACACTCCTTCATCTGTACTCACGTAGCTGTAATGTACCTTGTGAATGGGTTCCCAGTGTTCCCTCACCCTCTCTTTGTTCACTCCTGCTCCTCTCTTCCTTCCTTGTTACATCTTCTTCTTCCTCCTCCTCCTCCTTCTTCTTCTTTCCTCTCTCTTCACTGTCCTTTCCAACCCCCCCCCCCCCCCGCGTGTTCTTTGTTTGGTTCACTGGCTTGTTGTCTCTAAGTCAACAGCAGTTGTGTGCGTCCCTCCCTCCACACCTGCACCCCTGTGTGTGTCTCCCTCCACACCACCACACCTGCACCCTGTGTGTCTCTCATTCCAAACCACCACACCTGCACCCTGCGTGTGTCTCCCTTCACACCTGCACCCTGTGTGTCTCTCATTCCAAACCACCACACCTGCACCCTGCGTGTGTCTCCCTCCACACCACCACACCTGCACCCTGTGTGTCTCTCATTCCAAACCACCACACCTGCACCCTGTGTGTGTCTTCCTCCACACCACCACACCTGCACATTGTGTGGCGGCCTCATGACTGCTAGTATAGAGGTCCTCTGCTCCCTGCCTCACCACTTGGGCTGAACGGTAGAAAGACGGGCTCGCTTCATGCAGGTCGGCGTTCACTCCCCGACCGTCCAAGTGGTTGGGCACCATTCCTTTCCCCCCGTCCCATCCCAAAGTCTTATCCTAATTCCTTGCAAGTGCTAAATAGTCATAGTGGCTTAGTGTTTTCTCCTGGTAGTAGAGAGTAGCCCCAGCTCCTCAGATCACCAGCAAGTCTACTCGCATCATTTTATAGATTTTCATTAGTTTTATTTTGTTTTCTCTTTCAGGTAGGGGTTCCATGCTGGAGCTGCATACTCTCAAACACTGGTCTCACGTTTGTTGTGTATAGTGTTCAGCAGATTCATTTGTCTTTTGGCGTGCTTCTGGTTTTAGTCCTGTAGTACAATGGTCTGCGTCCTTGACTCATAATCTAGGATCCCATGGCAAGAAAGGAGATGGGGAGGATAGAAAATGTTGACCATGTATATCACCTAATGCTTCTTAAGACTTTCTCATTTTATCGGAATACCTCTGTTCACCAAGCAGTAAATAGGTCCCCGGGACTTAGGCAACTGTTGTGGGGGCTACATCCTTGGGGTAAGGGGGGGGGGGAAGGGAAGGGTGAGTAGTTCCGCATTGAGACAACACCAGGAGACGTGCTCAAGGGGCCGCACGCGCCACCTGTTGAACACCTGAACTACACGTCATCTGGGGAATTAGCAGCGTCGCCCGTGACGTCACACTGCTGGCCCGAGACGGCACACCTAAAATATCACAGGAAACAGGCGGCCAGTTGGGGGGGGGGGACGTGAGGGGGACAGGGAGGGGGGGTTAGGGGAAGGGGGGCTGATGGACTGATGGACTACATGACTGGTGCAGCCCCATATTGTCAAGAGACAATATGAGGGGGGGAGGGGTGTGGGGCTACACCAGTCATACAGACCTCCTTCCTATACACCGCTCTATACATCCCCGCAATCTCAGACACAACGCGAGAGTGTATTCGTGTGTGTATGTGTATACAACAGTCCCATAGCCCAGGGAGTATTTTCCCGCTCCTTCCAACACGCTATAACCTGTACCTGTTTGATCCTGGAAGCGTCGGTCGCGGTGGGCGGGGAGCCGAGCGGGGAGAAGAGGGGAGACTGGCAGTAGGCTACGCGGTCTTCCGGGATGCGAACCGGAGTGGGCATGGAGGTCTTGCGCGTCCTGTACAATATCCTGGGCCTTCGGGACGGGGCGGAGATGGACCTGCATCTGGAGGGGCTGTCAGAGGCAGCCCTTGGCGGGCTGGAGGTGGAGGACCGGCCAGAGCTCTCTCGGGTTGAGGACGGCGAAGTGCCGTCTGGAGGAGATCGACTCTCTAGGGAGATTGCGGCGTCAGGCGATCGTCTCTCTAGGGAGATTGCGGTGTCTGGAGGAGATCGACTCTCTAGGGAGATTGCGGCGTCAGGCGATCGTCTCTCTAGGGAGATTGCGGCGTCAGGAGGAGACCGTCTCTCTAGGGACATTGCGGCGTCAGGAGGAAACCGTCTCTCTAGGGAGCCTGCGGCGTCAGGAGGAGACCGTCTCTCTAGGGAGCCTGCGGCGTCAGGAGGAGATCGTCTCTCTAGGGACATTGCGGCGTCAGGAGGAGACCGTCTCTCTAGGGAGCCTGCGGCGTCAGGAGGAGACCGTCTCTCTAGGGAGCCTGCGGCGTCAGGAGGAGACCGTCTCTCTAGGGAGCCTGCGGCGTCAGGAGGAAACCGTCTCTCTAGGGAGCCTGCGGCGTCAGGAGGAGACCGTCTCTCTAGGGAGCCTGCGGCGTCAGGAGGAGACCGTCTCTCTAGGGACATTGCGGCGTCAGGAGGAGACCGTCTCTCTAGGCACATTGCGGCGTCAGGAGGAGATCGACCCTCTAGGGAGACTGCGGCGTCAGCAGCAACCTTGCCGGGCATATATATGGGCACGTCGTCGCCATCGTCGTCGTCCCTGGAGGGTATACAGCTCAGGCGACGAGTACGGTGCCCGAGGGAGGTGTTGGTGCGCCCCTCGCCGCTGTGGCAGGGGCGAGGGCGAGCAGAGGGCGTGTGGCGAGGGCGAGACTGTTCGCCAGGCTCCATCTCCTCAGGGATTAAACAAGGAGTTGACCTGGAGTGACGTAGCATGTTGAGGCGAGACTCCAGGCGCTCCAGCCCCCACACGCACTCACGCAAGTACTTGATTAGCGTGTACTCCTTCACCTGCCAGCGCGGCCGCATACCTCCTCCTCCCTCCTACTCCCTCGCCGGCCACGCACGCTGCACGCAACGCACGCCCCTCGCCCATCGTCCAAGACAACACCTCCAGCACAAGACACTAGAGGCGGGACCAAAGAGCCTAAGCTCAACCCCCCCAGCAAGCACAACTAGGAGAGTACACTCCCACGCAGCACACAACACCTGTAACACACAAGCTCCTCTCAAGCAACACTTAAGAATTTTCACACGCAATTTTAAACGCAATTTGATGACAAAATCATACAAGTCCTTAATGCTTTTCGATATATATTTTTTAGGAATAATGATCGTCTTATGAGGCACGCTAGAGGCACTCTAGAGGCACGCTAGAGGCTTGCTAGAGGCACGCTAGAGGCTTGCTAGAGGCACGCTAGAGGCACTCTAGAGGCACGCTAGAGGAACACTGGTGTTATGGCACTAAGCGGCGAGGATGGCACTGGTCCATGGGCACGGAGAGGCGGCCAAACTGGTACTGGTGGCCCCCTGAAGCCTGAGAGGCACACGTGAGGCGGCACTGTTGGCAGTGACGGTCAGTAGCGGCACCACGGGCGAGGCACCACACTGCTTGGCACTTGCTCTACCCCCCCCCCTCCCACATGCCAGACCTCGCCACAAACCCTCGCCAGTAGGGAGCGCTGACGAAGGAACACGGCGCGTAAGGAACGCCACGCCCTCACGCTACTGACGAGGGAACACCACGCCCTCACACTACTGTCGTAGGAACACCACGCCCTCACACTACTGACGAAGGAACACCACGCCCTCACACTACTGTCGAAGGAACACCACGCCCTCACACTACTGACGAAGGAACACCACGCCCTCACGCAACTGACGAGAGAACACCACGCCCTCACACTACTGACGAAGGAACACCACGCCCTCACACTACTGACGAAGGAACACCACGCTCTCACACTACTGACGGAGGAACACCACGCCCTCACACTACTGACGAGGGAACACCACGCCCTCACACTACTGACGAGGGAACACCACGCCCTCACGCTACTGACGAAGGAACACCACGCCCTCACACTACTGACGAGGGAACACCACGCCCTCACACTACTGACGAAGGAACACCACGCCCTCATACTACTGACGAAGGAACACCACGCTCTCACACTACTGACGGAGGAACACCACGCCCTCACACTACTGACGAGGGAACACCACGCCCTCACACTACTGACGAGGGAACACCACGCCCTCACGCTACTGACGAAGGAACACCACGCCCTCACACTACTGACGAGGGAACACCACGCCCTCACACTACTGACGAAGGAACACCACGCCCTCACACTACTGACGAAGGAACACCACGCCCTCACGCTACTGACGAAGGAACACCACGCCCTCACACTACTGACGAGGGAACACCACGCCCTCACACTACTGACGAAGGAACACCACGCCCTCACGCTACTGACGAAGGAACACCACGCCCTCACACTACTGACGAGGGAACACCACGCCCTCACACTACTGACGTGGGCGTAGTGAACACCCTCACCACGGGTGCCGCTGGCGCGGCAGGCGGGGCGGCCGCACGCTTAACCAAGCACACTTATGCATGTCATTCTCAGGGTTTTATATGCACCTAATTTAGCCTGGAGAGGTGAGCATATCCAGTGATATATTCACGGGGGGGGGGGGGGGGGGAGTTAGAGTTAGCGTGAGCGTGCAACTCTGGTCCTAATGCTCGCTGCTCATATGGTTGGTTATAACGCGGCGGCGACGACGGCCATGTCACACCTTCCCTTGCCGTTATTATGTAACGCAATAACGTTACTTGGGTTCACTCTTGTACGGAACACTACGTTTTATACCTGGGTTACCCCGGCGAGGAGCACAGCCTGCGTTGCTTAGTTCACTCTTGTACGGAGCTGGGTGTTGCTGAGTTCACTCTTGTACGGAGCTGGGCGTTGCTTAGTTCACTCTTGTACGGATCTGGGTGTTGCTTAGTTCACTCTTGTACGGATCTGGGTGTTGCTTAGTTCACTCTTGTACGGATCTGGGTGTTGCTTAGTTCACTCTTGTACGGAGCACAATATTTCTTAAGTCACTTGTACGGAACACAGCGTGTTACTTCTGTCCCTTTTATACGGAGCTGTGTGTTGCTTAAGTCATTGTTGTACGAAATACAAGTGTACGGAACATTCCCGAACGTACCAGCCATGAGGGATAATACAAGACTAAGCTGTCGAACAACGGGAATAATTTGAACACCACGCTGGCAACTACGACAATTCGAACATTGAACAACGGGGACAATACGAACATCAAGCTGCCGAACAACAGAGACATGACGAGGAACAAGCTACTTTCCTGAGGGTTTGGGCTAAGACATCTTCACACTTGTTAAACACAGCCTTGAAACACGTCTCTGATAAAACACTCGCTCTAAAGAAACAGAAGTGGTCTTTATATCCGCATCTCAATCATGGTTACCAACTGATTACACCTAGAGCATACCTGAAAAGTATTTTGGGAGTTCTTCAACTCCCCGAGGCCAGGCTCGGCTTGTGATAACTTGATCCAACAGGCTGTTGCTTGGAGCGGCCCGCATATCCACAAACAGCCTGGTTGGTCCGGCACTTTTTGCAAGAACTTATCTAAATGCCTCTTAAATACATCCACTTTTGTTCCGGCAATATTTCTAATGCTTGCTGGGAGGGTGTTGAACAGCTGTGGACCTCTGATGTTCAGTGTTCTCTGATTGTGCCTATGGCACCTCTACTCATCAATGGTTCTATTCTGCATTTCCTTCCGTATCTTTCGTTCCAGTATGTTGTTATTCTACTGTACACATTTGGGACCTGTCCCTCCAGTATTTTCCATGTATACTATTTGATACCTTTCTTCTCTCCTCTCCAAAGAGTAAATTTAGAGAGCTTTGAGACGGTCCCAATAATTCAGATGTTTTATCGTTCCTATGCGTGCCCTATATGTTCCCTGTATTCCCTCTAACTCACAGACGGTAATCTTGGCCGTCTCCTGATTGTTCTTCTCACTTTGATAATTAGGTTATGTAATCGTATGTGGCAGCCAAGGTGGCTCCCGTTCCGACAGTTGGCACCCCTGCCTGGCACTCACCTATAATGACTTCTCTCAGTTGGCTCCACTGCCTGCCAGGATTACCGTCACTCTAACCCCCAGGCCAGGCCAATGTGTGTGTTGTGTACCTTCAACACCAGGAGCTCACCAGACCGCCAGTCTTAACCACTCGCTAAAAATGCAAGTTTTCACTCTAGACAGTAATGTACCAACCCAAGAGTGCAGGTAGAGTGCAAGGAGTGGGAGGTAGGCGCTTAGGGAGGTAGACGGAGTAGAGGGGAGGAAGTAGAAGCTGGATGGGAAGGTAGAAGCCACAAGTAGATTGACCCGAGGAGGAGGAGTGGGTCCTGGGGTGAAGGTATGTATGTATCCCATCACCTGGGTAGGTAGGTGAGTGCAGGAAGGGGGGGGGAAGGGGGCCAAAACCCCTCACCCACCACACGGATGGGTGCAGGTGGTGTCTCACCCACTAGCACACACACATACACACACACACACACCAGTTGCACCTCCTTGACACATCTCCACACAAAACACAGCCAAGACGTCAACCATCAAACCTTATCATCCTGAGACCAAAAGAACGCGCGCGCGCGCGCACACACACGCACGCACACGCACACACACACACACACACACACACACACACACACACACACACACACACACACACACACCACACACACACACACACACACACACACACACACACACACACACACACACAGGTCACACGTATAGTAGGTCACTGGAAACGGGGGACCTACCAGAAATATGGAAGACGGCTAATGTAGTCCCAATATACAAAAAGGGTGACAGACAAGAGGCACTGAACTACAGGCCAGTGTCCTTAACTTGTATACCATGCAAGGTGATGGAGAAGATCGTGAGAAAAAACCTAGTAACACATCTGGAGAGAAAGGACTTCGTGACAACCCATCAACATGGGTTCAGGGAGGGTAAATCTTGCCTTACAGGCTCAACAGAATTCTACGATCAGGTGACCACGATTAAGCAAGAAAGAGAAGGATGGGCGGATTGCATTTTTTTTGGAGTGTCGGAAAGCCTTTGACACAGTATCCCATAAAAGGGTGATGCATAAGCTGGAAAAACAGGCAGGAGTAACTGGTAGGGCGCTCCAGTGGATAAGGGAGTACCTAAACAATAGGAGGCAGAGAGTTACAGTGAGGGGGTGAGACGTCAGATTGGCGTGAAGTCACCAGTGGAGTCCCACAGGGCTCTGTACTCGGACCTATCCTGTTTCTGATATATGTAAATGATCTCCCAGAGGGTATAGACTCATTCCTCTCAATGGCTGTTGCCGACGCAAAAATTATGAGAAGGATTAAGACAGAGGAGGACAGCTTGAGGCTTCAAAAAGACCTGGACAAGCTACAGGAATGGTCGAACAAATGGTTGTTAGAGTTTAACCCAAGCAAATGTAATGTAATGAAGATAGGGGTAGGGAGCAGGAGACCAGATACAAGGTATCATTTGGGAGATGAAATACTTCAAGAGTCAGAGAGAGAGAGAAAGACCTGGGGGTTGATATCACGCCAGACCTGTCCCCTGAAGCTCATATCAAGAGGATAACATCAGCGGCATATGCCAGGTTGGCTAACATAAGAACGGCCTTTAGAAACTTGTATAAGGAATCTTTCAGAACATTATATACCACATATGTCAGACCAATTCTGGAGTATGCGGCTCCAGCATTGAGTCCATATCTAGTCAAGCATAATACTAAACTGGAAAAGGTTCAAAGGTTTGCCACCAGACTAGTACCCGAGCTGAAGGGTATGAGCTACGAGGAGAGACTACGGGAATTAAACCTCACTTCGTTGGAAGACAGAAGAGTTAGGAGGGACATGATCACCACATTCAAGATTCTCAAGGGAATCGATAGGGTAGATACACAGGCTATTTAACACAAGGGGCACACGTACTAGGGGACACAGGTGGAAACTGAGTGCCCAAATGAGCCACAGAGATATTAGAAAGAACTTTTTTAGTGTCAGAGTAGTTGACAAATGGAATGCATTAGGAAGTGATGTGGTGGAGGCTGACTCCATACACAGTTTTAAGTGTAGATATGATAGAGCCCAATAGGCTCAGGAACCTGTACACCTGATGATTGACGGTTGAGAGGAGGGACCAAAGAGCCAGAGCTCAACCCCCGCAAGCACAATTAGGTGAGTACACACACACACACACACACACACACACACACACACACACACACACACACACACATACAAAAAAAAAGATTCCCAATTCGCTCGCATTCAAAATTGCCTCGTTAGAAATTAGGGCAGATGGTAGGGTACGTTGTAGAGTAGCCAAGAGCTTGTCACTGTGCCAAGTAGTGGCACTCTCACAGATCCTGGCACTGTAGGTCTCATTACATGACCTTCACACGACCTCACCAAGCACACACAGTGTACTTGCGTGGTTACTTCTCGCTCCATGTGACACACACACACACACACACACACACACACACACACACACACACACACACACACACACACACACATACAGTATATAAATACATTTGTAGTCGAGTGGGACCCCAGAAGGTTGACTAGTCACACAACCACCACCACTCACCAGGCTTCTGATGCTGGTGATTCTACCGTCGCCCCCTACCAACCCCCCCCCCCTACCTTGAGGATAGGGTAGTAGTGGTGGTGGTTGGTTCCTAGGTCAATGGCCAGGCTGCTGGGTTGATTTGCTCTGTTCCGCGAGACTATTGCTGCCTGCAACTGGCAGTCCAAAGTGGGTACAGCAGCCCACTAGACAGGTATTTTGTTCACTCCTCTTACATGAAGGCTGAGTGTTAACACACCTTCAACCATTTATACTTATATTGTACTCTTCTATAAGTTAGTACCCTTAGTACACTTAGTGTACAGTTAGTACCCCTCAGTGTATCGTTAGTACCCTTAGTACACTTAGTGTACCGTTAGTACCCCTCAGTGTATCGTTAGTACCCCTCAGTGTATCGTTAGTACCCTTAGTACACTTAGTGTACCGTTAGTACCCCTCAGTGTACCGTTAGTACCCCTCAGTGTATCGTTAGTACCCTTAGTACACTTAGTGTACCGTTAGTACCCTCAGTGTATCGTTAGTACCCTTAGTGTACCGTCCTTACCCTTAGTGTATCGCTAGTACCCTTAGTGGGCCGACAGTACATTAATAACATTAAGGGCCTCCGAAGGGGCAGGAGTAAGGGGTAGCCAAAGGAGAGGGGGGGGGGGAGAAGGGGGGACAGGAGACGGGATTATAATGACAGTTGGAACACGTTCCGGTCCGGAACTGCGCTCAGCTTATAAAGGTTTATCAACCTTACGAGATAATTAACCCCATCTCGGACCCCGTCTCTCCCACTTGACTTTCAAAACACCTTCCGGATAAGGTCAGGCAGCGGCGCACCGCCTGACCTTAGCGCCACATCAACGTCACGTCGACGTAGGACCAACGTCTTTGACCCACAACTGCCTGTAGAGACGAAGCGTCTTCCCTGGAAACACAAACCGAAACTGTCTCTATTTTCCGCTTGTTACAACTTGTAATAAAGTTGTTACATCTTGGCTTAACGTGTTTAGGACGTATTAGAACGTTGTTACAACTTGCTATATTGGTTGTTATAACTGGTTAGGAAGTGTTAAAACTTGTTCAAACGTTGTACCAACGTCGTAGTTTCGGTGTGTGTTTGGCGGGTTAGGGAATACAGTGGATAACCTTCCGCTTACTTGCCATTGGGGAAGTTGGGTGTAGGCTGGTCTCCAGGCTTGCCGCTGAGTGCCAGGACCGAGGCTATCGTAAGGGGGGTCGTGTGACTTCCTAACACGACCCCAGTGGACACCATATCCAAGACCGGGCTACCGTAGGGGGGTCGTGTGACTTCCTAACACGACCCCAGTGGACACCATATCCAAGACCGGGCTACCGTAGGGGGGTCGTGTGACTTCCTAACACGACCCCAGTGGACACCATATCCAAGACCGGGCTACCGTAGGGGGGTCGTGTGACTTCCTAACACGACCCCAGTGGACACCATATCCAAGACCGGGCTACCGTAGGGGGGTCGTGTGACTTCCTAACACGACCCCAGTGAGTACCATATCCAAGACTGACGTCAATTCAGCGCTTTCCTTGGGTACTGACAATATACGTACTTTATAACAGCAATTGGGTATAACATAAGGGACAGCACAGGGGAACAGCAACATATTAAGGGACTGACACAGGGAAACACGACAATATAAGGGACTGACACAGGGAAACACGACAATATAAGGGGCTGACACAGGGAAACACGACAATATAAGGGGCTGACACAGGGAAACACGACAATATAAGGGACTGACACAGGGAAACACGACAATATAAGGGGCTGACACAGGGAAACACGACAATATAAGGGGCTGACACAGGGAAACACGACAATATAAGGGGCTGACACAGGGAAACACGACAATATAAGGGGCTGACACAGGGAAACACGACAATATAAGGGGCTGACACAGGGAAACACGACAATATAAGGGGCTGACACATATACGCAGGTGAGGAACGAAACACAGGGTACAGGACACATGATGACTTACTCATAGAAGGAAAGCAACATGTAAAAGATCTGGGAATTATGATATCTGACGACCTGACATTTAGTGAATATAACCGAGCAAATATAGCGGCGGCCAGGAAAATGATAGGATGGGTTATGAGAACGGCTCGTCAACATGGCCACCACCACGTCAACATGGCCACCACCACGTCAACATGGCCACCACCACGTCAACATGGCCACCACCCCGTCAACAAGCCCACCACCCGGTCAACATGGCCACCACCACGTCAACATGGCCACCACCACGTCAACAAGCCCATCACCCCATCAACAAGCCCATCACCCCGTCAACATGGCCACCACCACGTCAACAAGCCCATCACCCCATCAACAAGCCCATCACCCCGTCAACATGCCTAGCAAAACTAGTGTTTCCACCAGGTCACACTAGAGCACTGTACCCCGACCCATAGTACCAGAGCACTGTACCCCGACCCATAGTACCAGAGCCTTGTACCCCGACCCATAGTAACCCACAAGTGTGTGATCAGGGTGAGGAAGGAGCATTAGGTAAGGAGCGTGGGGAAGGAGCATTAGACAAAGAGCATGTGGAGGGAACATTAAGCAAGGAGCGTGAGGGGCATTAAACTAGGAGCGTGAAGGAGCATACCAAGCGAGGTAGAGCCTCCACCTGCCCCAAACTCACAGAGGCACCCAGTGCCGTCCAACGTCCCGCCCATTACACAAACTTTGGAAACGGGTAGCTAGCCGGGGGGGGGGGCGGTGGGCCTCTTGTAGGTGTGGGGGCGGGGCAGAAAAGAAAGAAAGAAAGAAAGAAAGAGAGAGAGAAAGAGAGAGAGAAAGAGAGAGAGAAAGAGAGAGAGAAAGAGAGAGAGAGAGAGAGAGAGAGAGAGAGAGAGAGAGAGAGAGAGAGAGAGAGAGAGAGAGAGAGAGAGAGAGAGAGAGAGAGAGACAGAGACAGAGACACACACACACATACGAGACCACGAAGGAGGTTATTCTAGAGAGGAAGAGTCACCTGCAGTATGTGGAGGAATACAAACAAGTATTCCTCCAGAGGGACAGAACGAAGGAGGAGAGAGCCAGGGCGACAGAGGCAAGGAAGAAGCGCAGGGAGAGAGGAGTAAACCAGAAAATCGCAGCCCCCCAACACAACATTCCCAGAGACGAGGGGGGAACCCACAACCAGCATCCCAGCAACACCACCACCCTCCTCTGCATATAAACCCTCCCTACCCGTCACTCTACCTGCCCCCACTCAAATGCCCAATCAACCCTCCCTCCCCCCCCACCCCATTCCGACCCTATCACCCCTCCCCCATTCCGACCATGTCCCCACTCCCCCCTTTCCCCTCCTGTCCCCCCTGCCCCCTTTCCCCCCCTGTTCCCACTCCCCCTTTCCCCCCCTGTCCCCATTTCTCCCCTGTCCCCACTCCCCGTTTCCCCCTGTCCTCTCCCCCTTTATCCCATACCCTCCCTATCCCTCCTCCCCCCATACCCTACCTGTCCCCCCCTCCCTTGAACCCCTACCCCTACCCCATAATCCAATGAGACCCTGTTAACCACCTCTCAGATCTTTACACCTACTGAACAGCTTCCTCCATCAGCAGAACGCTCACCAAGAAGGGGACAAGAGAATGAACAGAAGAAAGTGAGCTGCAAGGCAATGTACACTAGCATAGATGGGATTACGAATAAAACAAGTGAACTCGGAGAATGGGCACTAGAAGAAAACCCAGACATAATAGCACTCACAGAAACAAAGCTAACGAAAACCATAACAAATGCAGTGTTTCCGCAGGACTTCTATGTAGTGAGGAAAGAGAGAGAAGGAAGAGGAGGAGGTGGTGTAGCTTTGCTGATAAGAAAAGGCTGGAGTTTTGAAGAGATGGTTGTTCGGGGCTGTGAAGATTTCAGTGACTACATAACAGGTACTATAGCAATTGAAGGACAACAAATTATAGTAGTGGTTATATATAATCCCCCCCCCCCCCCCCCACCAAACGACAGAAGACCCAGACAGGAATATGATAGAAGCAACTTGGCCACTATCAATATAATAGAGAGAGCAGCTTCTGTAGCTAGCAGGAACGGATCCAGACTACTAATCATGGGAGACTTCAACCATGGGAAGATAGATTGGGAGAAGAGAGACCCACATGGAGGACCGAACACATGGAGAGCTAAGCTGCTGGATGTGGCAACAAGAAACTTTTAAAGCCAACACATCAAGGGATCGACAAGAATAAGAGGAGAGGGTTAACCAGCTATGCTTGATCTGATATTTACCCCTAAATGAGTCGGATATAAGGGAAGTTAAGTCGGAAGCCCCTTGGGAATGAGTGATCACAGTGTATTGAGCTTTGAATATCTGGTAGAGCTAGGAATTATCTCCCCCCAAAAAGAACTGGGAAACAAAGGGCTGGCGTACCGAAAGGGAAATTATGAGAGATGAGAAAATTCCTAGGGGATATACCATGGGACACAGAACTCACAACTAAGTCCGTACAAGACATGATAGACTATGTCACCCAAAAGTGTCAGGAGGCAGTAAACAGGTTTATCCCGGCCCAACAGGAAAAAACAGAGAAGCAAAAGAAGAATCCGTGGTTTAATAGGGAATGTATGAAAGCAAAGGGACTGAACAAAAGGGCGCGGAGGAACTTCCGAAATAACAGAACACCAGACAGTAGAGAGAGATACCAGAGAACCAGGAACGAGTATGTTAGTGTGAGAAGAGAAGCTGAGAAAAAGTATGAAAATGATATAGCTAATAAAGCCAAGACCGAACCAAAGCTACTACACAGTCACATCAGGAGGAAAACAACAGTGAAAAAACAGGTGATGAAACTTAGAACGGGTGAGGACAGGTACATAGAAAATGACAAAGGGGTGTGTGAAGAACTCAACTAGAGGTTCCAGGAGGTCTTCACAATAGAACAAGTAGAAGTCACTGCGCTAGGAGAGGTGGCAGTAAACCAGGCGGCATTGGAAGGGTTCGAAATTACGAGAGATGAGGTAAAGAGACACCTGTTGGATCTGGACGTGAGAAAGTCTGTTGGCCCAGACGGAATCTCACCATGGGTATTGAAAGAGTGTGCAGGAGCACTTTGCTTGCCACTCTCCATAGTGTATAGTAGGTCACTGGAAACGGGAGACCTGCCAGATATATAGAAGACGGCTAATGTAGTCCTAATGTACAAAAAGGGTGACAAACAAGAGACACTGAACTACAGGCCAGTGTTCTTAACTTGTATACCATGCAAGGTGATGGAGAAGATCGTGAGAAAAAACCTAGTAACACATCTGAAGAGAAAGGACTTCATGACAACTCATCAACATGGGTTCAGGGAAGGTAAATCTTGCCTTACAGGCTTAATAGGATTCTACGATCAGGAGACAAAGATTAAGCAATAAAGAGAAGAATGGGCGGGCTGCATTTTTTGGACTGTCGGAAAGCCTCTGACACAGTACCCCATAAAAGGCTGATTCATAAGCTGGAGAAACAGGCAGGAGTAACTGGTAGGGCGCTCCAGTGGATAAGGGAGTACCTAAGCAATAGGAAGCAGAGAGTTACAGTGATGGATGAGACCTCAGATTGGCGTGAAGTCACCAGTGGAGTCCTACAGGGCTCTGTACTCGGACCTATCCTGTTTCTGATATATGTAAATGATCTTCCAGAGGGTATAGACTCATTCCTCTCAATGTTTGCTGACGACGCCAAAATTATGAGAAGGATTAAGACAGAGGAGGACTGCTTGAGGCTTCAAGAAGACCAAGACTAGCTGAAGGAATGGTCGAACAAATGGTTGATAGAGTTTAACTCAAGCAAATGCAATGTAATGAAGATAGGTGTAGGGAGCAGGAGACCAGATACTAGGTATCATCTGGGTTAAATTCACACTGAAAATTGAGTGCCCAAATGAGCCATAGAGACTTAAAAAGAATTTTTTCAATGACAGAGTAGTAGACAAATGGAATGCATTAGGCAGTGATGTGGAGGAGGCTGACTCCATACACAGTTTCAAGTGTAGATATGACAGAGCCCAATAGGTTCAGGAACCTGTATACCTGTTGATTGACGGTTGAGAGGCGGGACCAAACAGCCAGAGCTCAACCCCCGAAAGCACAATTAGGTGAGTAGACACACACACACACACACACACACACACACACACACACACACACACACACACACACACACACACACGCACACACACACACACACACACACACACACACACACACACACACACTAATCATGGGAGGACCAAAAATTCCACAGATCAACTGGGAAAGGTAAAAGCTCCATGGTGGGGAAGAAACGTGGGGGAGTCAATCAACTGGAAGTTGACAAAGGGGAGGACAAACGCCAAGTCTTCTGGAGCTGATCTTTACCCAGAATGAGAAAACCATCGAGAAGTTGGACGCGAAATACCTGTTGAAGCCAATGATCAGTGTATCCTGGTCCGTGATCATGTGGTGTAACTTAAAATAATAACCATAAGACAAGAGGTCAGGGAAGGTTATCTTGAGATATTGAGGATATCTTGAGATGATTTCAGGGCTTTAGTGTCCCCGCGGCCCGGTCCTCAACCATGCCTCCACCCCCCAGGAAGCAGCCCGTGACGGCTGACTAACACCCCAGGTACCTATTTTACTGTTAGGTAACAGGGGCATAGGGTAAAAGAAACTCATAGGGAAAGGAAAATAGACTTTACTAAAAGGAGGAGTACATTAGAGCAAGACAGTGTCTGGAAAATGTACAATGGGAAGAACTTACAGGGAGGACAGTCTAGGAAATGATTAAGTCAAACTGAGATGCAAAGATGCAGGAGAGAGAATCATACCACCAACAATGGACAACTGAAGGGAATATAATAGCCCATTGTTCAACAGACAATACCAATAAGCTAAAACGAACAGCAGGAGGTAGTGAAGGAACTATAGAAGTCAAAACACAGAAGAAAACCGGAATAGATGCAACAGGGCCAGGAACAAATACATAAATATATGAGTATTGGAAAGAAGCTACGAAAAAGATATTGCCTCCAAAGCAAAGACACAAACAAAACTCCTATATAGTCATATAACAAAGAAAATGACAGTAAACAACTCCTATATAGTCATATAACAAAGAAAATGACAGTGAACAACTCCTATATAGTCATATAACAAAGAAAATGACAGTAAACAACTCCTATATAGTCATATAACAAAGAAAATGACAGTAAACAACTCCTATATAGTCATATAACAAAGAAAATGACAGTGAACAACTCCTATATAGTCATATAACAAAGAAAATGACAGTAAACAACTCCTATATAGTCATATAACAAAGAAAATAACAGTGAACAACCAAGTGACTAGACTGCTCAAATGAGGAGGTGAACATACAGGAAATGAGAGGGGAAATGTACGAGGAACTAAATGTCAGTTCCACAGTGAGTTCACGACTGAGCCGGAACAGCTCCCGGTGCTACAAGGTGTTAAACCCTAGCTGAGAGAGGGTGACACATATTGAGGCAATACCAGAGGATGTAATGAGACAACTAGCATCATTAGATGAAACTAAAGCCATTGGACCAGACATTGTATCACCATGGATGTTAGAGGAAGCAGCACAGGCCCTCACCGCACCTCTAACTCTTTAATGACCCAACTACAAAATATGAGAATTGCCCCGCTGCTAGACACAAAAGAAGGCACTTTACTACAGACCAACATCACTGACAAACATCCCCTCCAAAGTGCCCACAAGAATAACAAGAATAAGACTAGTTACGCACCTAGAGGGAATTAGGTCCATAAACAAAAATCAACACAACTTTAGAGACGAGAAAGCCTGCCTAATGAACCTACTGGAGTTCTATGAAATAGAACCTACTGGAGTTCTATGAAATAGAACCTACTGGAGTTCTATGAAATAGAACCTACTGGAGTTCTATGAAATAGAACCTACTGGAGTTCTATGAAATAGAACCTACTGGAGTTCTATGAAATAGAACCTACTGGAGTTCTATGAAATAAAACCTACTGGAGTTCTATGAAATAGAACCTACTGGAGTTCTATGAAATAGAACCTACTGGAGTTCTATGAAATAAAACCTACTGGAGTTCTATGAAATAGAACCTACTGGAGTTCTATGAAATAGAACCTACTGGAGTTCTATGAAATAGAACCTACTGGAGTTCTATGAAATAGAACCTACTGGAGTTCTATGAAATAGAACCTACTGGAGTTCTATGAAATAGAACCTACTGGAGTTCTATGAAATAGAACCTACTGGAGTTCTATGAAATAGAACCTACTGGAGTTCTATGAAATAGAACCTACTGGAGTTCTATGAAATAGAACCTACTGGAGTTCTATGAAATAAAACCTACTGGAGTTCTATGAAATAGAACCTACTGGAGTTCTATGAAATAAAACCTACTGGAGTTCTATGAAATAGAACCTACTGGAGTTCTATGAAATAAAACCTACTGGAGTTCTATGAAATAGAACCTACTGGAGTTCTATGGGCATATATTACGTATTTTCAGACTACCACAAGAGCCTTTGACACAAGAGATTACTACCCACCTGAGAGGCAGGTGGGAGTAAGTGGAAGAGCAATGACACAGGCAAGGCAATAGCAGACAGACAGGAGTCAGTGTCACAGTGAGGGAGGCGAGAAGTTGGACTGGTGTAGGGTAACAAGTGGAGTGCCTTAAGGACCTGTGCTGGGACCCATACTATTGTTCATTTATGTTAATGAGCTATCTACAGGAGTTGAGTCCTATATATGTTGAAGGCGAGTACAACTAGGTGAGTACGTGTCCCCCCCCCACCACACACACACACTTACACACACACACTTACCAAGAGGGGGGGGAGGAACTTAAGACACAAACAGATGAGCTGTATAATCACAAAACTTCCCTCAACACGCCTTACTTTCTTCCCCATTACTTCTACATGTGTTCTCACAACCCCTGGTTTATTCCCAGCCATGTATATCATTTCTTTCCCACCTGCCCCACTTTCTTCCCCCCAAGATACTTACTTCCCGCTGCAGCACTACGCCACTCGCGGACCTGATTCTTCCCGAGCCAATCATGCTAACTCGTTATGCTGTTGTCATACTAATATTGTTGTTACACTGTTGCCATACTTATATTGTTGTTACACTGTTGTCATACTAATATTGTTGTCACACTGTTGTCATACTAATATTGTTGTCACACTGTTGTCATACTAATATTGTTGTCACACTGTTGTCATACTAATATTGTTGTCACACTGTTGTCATACTAATATTGTTGTCACACTGTTGTCATACTAATATTGTTGCCACACTGTTGTCATACTAATATTGTTGCCACACTGTTGTCATACTAATATTGTTGTCACACTGTTGTCATACTTATATTGTTGTCACACTGTTGTCATACTTATATTGTTGTCACACTGTTGTCATACTTATATTGTTGCCACACTGTTGCCATACTTATATTGTTGTCACTGTTGTCATACTAATATTGTTGTCACACTGTTGCCATACTTATATTGTTGCCACACTGTTGTCATACTAATATTGTTGTCACACTGTTGCCATACTTATATTGTTGCCACACTGTTGCCATACTTATATTGTTGTCACACTGTTGTCATACTAATATTGTTGTCACACTGTTGCCATACTTATATTGTTGTCACACTGTTGTCATACTAATATTGTTGTCACACTGTTGCCATACTTATATTGTTGCCACACTGTTGTCATACTAATATTGTTGTCACACTGTTGTCATACTAATATTGTTGCCACACTGTTGTCATACTAATATTGTTGTCACACTGTTGTCATACTTATATTGTTGTCATACTAATATTGTTGTCACACTGTTGCCATACTTATATTGTTGCCACACTGTTGTCATACTAATATTGTTGTCACACTGTTGTCATACTTATATTGTTGTCACACTGTTGTCATACTAATATTGTTGTCACACTGTTGTCATACTTATATTGTTGTCACACTGTTGTCATACTAATATTGTTGTCACACTGTTGTCATACTTATATTGTTGTCACACTGTTGTCATACTTATATTGTTGCCACACTGTTGTCATACTTATATTGTTGCCACACTGTTGCCATACTAATATTGTTGTCACACTGTTGTCATACTAATATTGTTGTCACACTGTTGTCATACTTATATTGTTGCCACACTGTTGTCATACTTATATTGTTGCCACACTGTTGTCATACTTATATTGTTGCCACACTGTTGTCATACTTATATTGTTGCCACACTGTTGTCATACTTATATTGTTGCCACACTGTTGTCATATTAATATTGTTGTCACACTGTTGTCATACTTATATTGTTGCCACACTGTTGTCATACTAATATTGTTGTCACACTGTTGTCATACTAATATTGTTGTCACACTGTTGTCACACTGTTGCCATACTAATATTGTTGTCACACTGTTGTCACACTGTTGTCATACTAATATTGTTGCCACACTGTTGTCATACTAATATTGTTGTCACACTGTTGTCATATTAATATTGTTGTCACACTGTTGTCATACTAATATTGTTGTCACACTGTTGTCATATTAATATTGTTGTCACACTGTTGTCATACTAATATTGTTGTCACACTAATATTGTTGTCACACTGTTGCCATACTTATATTGTTGTCACACTGTTGTCATACTTATATTGTTGCCACACTGTTGCCATACTAATATTGTTGTCACACTGTTGTCATACTGTTGCCATACTAATATTGTTGTCACACTGTTGTCACACTGTTGTCATACTAATATTGTTGCCACACTGTTGCCATACTAATATTGTTGTCACACTGTTGTCATACTAATATTGTTGTCACACTGTTGTCATACTAATATTGTTGTCACACTGTTGTCATACTAATATTGTTGTCACACTGTTGTCATACTTATATTGTTGCCACACTGTTGTCATACTAATATTATTGTCACACTGTTGTCACACTGTTGCCACACTGTTGCCATACTAATATTGTTGCCACACTGTTGTCATACTAATATTGTTGTCACACTGTTGTCATACTAATATTGTTGCCACACTGTTGTCATACTTATATTGTTGTCACACTGTTGTCATACTAATATTGTTGTCACACTGTTGTCATACTAATATTGTTGTCACACTGTTGTCATACTAATATTGTTGCCACACTGTTGTCATACTTATATTGTTGTCACACTGTTGTCATACTAATATTGTTGTCACACTGTTGTCATACTAATATTGTTGCCACACTGTTGTCATACTTATATTGTTGTCACACTGTTGTCATACTAATATTGTTGTCACACTGTTGTCATACTAATATTGTTGTCACACTATTGTCATACTTATATTGTTGTCACACTGTTGTCATACTAATATTGTTGTCACACTGTTGTCACACTGTTGCCATACTAATATTGTTGTCACACTGTTGTCATACTAATATTGTTGTCACACTGTTGTCATACTTATATTGTTGTCACACTGTTGTCATACTAATATTGTTGTCACACTGTTGTCATACTAATATTGTTGTCACACTGTTGTCATACTTATATTGTTGTCACACTGTTGTCATACTAATATTGTTGTCACACTGTTGTCATACTAATATTGTTGTCACACTGTTGTCACACTGTTGCCATACTAATATTGTTGTCACACTGTTGCCATACTAATATTGTTGTCACACTGTTGTCATACTTATATTGTTGTCACACTGTTGTCATACTTATATTGTTGTCACACTGTTGTCATACTTATATTGTTGTCACACTGTTGTCATACTAATATTGTTGTCACACTGTTGTCATACTAATATTGTTGTCACACTGTTGTCATACTAATATTGTTGTCACATTGTTGTCATACTTATATTGTTGTCACACTGTTGTCATACTAATATTGTTGTCACACTGTTGTCATACTTATATTGTTGTCACACTGTTGTCATACTTATATTGTTGTCATACTAATATTGTTGTCACACTGTTGTCATACTAATATTGTTGTCACACTGTTGTCATACTTATATTGTTGTCACACTGTTGTCATACTAATATTGTTGTCACACTGTTGTCACACCTGGTTGATACCTGGTTGATGGGGTTCTGAGAGTTCTTCTACTCCCCAAGCCCGGCCCGAGGCCAGGCTTGACTTGTGAGAGTTTGGTTCACCAGGCTGTTGCTTGGAGCGGCCCGCAGGCCCACATACCCACCACAGCCCGGTTGGTCCAGCACTCCTTGGAGGAATAAATCTAGTTTTCTCTTGAAGATGTCCACGGTTGTTCCGGCAATATTTCTGGTGTAAACATCAGGTGTTAAACATCATGTTATTTTCTGTTGCCCAGTCAAAAACTTTGTTGATATCTTCTTGTAATTTTTCAATGTCTTCAGCACAGGTAATTTTCATGCTGGTTTTTGTGTCATCTGCAAAGGATGACACGAAGCTGTGACTTGTATTTTTGTCTGTATCTGATATGAGAATAAAGAACAGCAGTGGTGCAAGGACTGTACCTTGAGGTACAGAACTTTTAACTGCGCTTGGACTCGACTTTATATGGTTGACTGTTAAACTTTGTGTTCTGTTCGACAGAAAACTGAGTATCCAGCGTCCTACTTTACCGGTTATTCCCAGTTATTCCCATTGACTTCATTTTGTGTGCTATCACTCCATGGTCACATTTATCGAAAGCCTTTGCGAAGTCCGTGTATATCACATCAGCATTCTGTTTTTCTTCTAATGCCTCAGTGACTTTGTCGTAGTGATCAAGTAGCTGTGAGAGGCACGATCTTCCCGCTCGAAATCCATGTTGGCCTGGGTTGTGGAGGTCATTGGTCTCCATGAAACTGGTAACCTGACTCCTGATCACTCTCTCAAATACTTTTATTACGTGGGACGTTAGTGCAACTGGTCTATAATTCTTTGCCAATGCTTTGCTCCCTCCCATGTGTAGAGGGGCAATGGCTGCTACTTTAAGTGCATCTGGTATCTCCCCCGTGTCCAAGCTCTTCCTCCACACTATACTGAGTGCCTGTGCTACCGGCACTTTGCATTTCTTTATAAATATTGAATTCCATGAATCTGGACCTAGGGCCGAGTGCATGGGCATGTTTTCAATTTCTCTTTCAAAATCTTCCACGCTCGTGTTGATATCAGTTATATTTACAGGGGTTTGGATATCCCGCATAAAGAAATTGTCTGGATCTTCCACTTTTATGTTGTTTATTGGAGTGCTAAACATGTCCTCATACTGCTTTTTTAGGATTTCACTAATTTCTTTGTCATCCTCCGTGAATGAACCTTCACTCGTACGAATAGGTCCAATACTGGCAGTGGTTTTTTACTTTTGATTTAGCATATGGAAGAAATATTTTGGATTCTTCTTTATTTCTTGAATTGCTTTATGTTCTAGCTGCCTTTCTTCAAGCTGACACGAGTGTTTCCGTTTCTGCTCGACTTCATCGCGTCGTGTCTGCTTAAGCATTTCCGTTATTTTTTCCCTTCTTTTATAGTGTCGTCTGCGTTCTCTTTCTACATTGGACGTCTTTCTGGCTTTCCTCAAAGGAACATGTTTCAGACAGACTTGATATGCTTCAGAAGTCAGCTTTTTCTATTCCTTCTGTAGGACTTGTATTACTTAGAACAGTTTCCCTGTGAAATGTTTGTACGTTTCCTGTTTATTGTCTCTCAGTCTGTCCTTTTATTATTAAAATTTAAATTACTGAATAAATCCTCTCGCTTTATCATTGTTTTAGGTCTATTCTGAGTATTGATGGCCGTTTGCACTTCAATGAGCTCGTAATCTGAGTATGTGGTATCTGATATCGTAATGTCCCTGATAATGTCTTCATTGTTTTAAAGACCAAATCTAGAATATTTTCGTTTCTCGTTGGCTCTGATATCTGCTGGTGGAGTAAAATTTGTCACAAAATCTAAGCAGTTCTCTATTCTGTGGTTGGTTAGGCCCGATAGATTTCCTGGTATAATATTAATGTTTGCTATTCTGCACCTGAGACTAGGCAAGTTGAAGTCATCTAAGAAGATAATATCAGGTATCGGGTTCTCCAAATTATCAAGGCTATTCTCTATTTTGGTTATCTGTTCTGTGAATTCCTCAGCCGTTGCATCTGGCGGTTTGTATATTAAAATAATACCTAAGTTTATTTTCTCTATTTTTATTCCCAGTACCTCTACCACCTCATTTGTAACGTTAAGGAGCTCCGAGCATACAAGGTCTGCCCTCATATACAGACCCACTCCTCCATGTGACCTAATTACCCTATCGCATCTGTATAGATTATATCCTGGAATCCAGATCTCACTTTCCAAGAATTCCCCTGCATGGGTTTCTCTGAAAGCTCCAAATACTGCATTTGACTCAGTGAGGAGGTCAGTCATGACTTGTACTTTGTTTTTTGTTCTGGTCATACTGACACCGTCACACTGACACCGTCACAGGTCACACTAACACCGTCACAGGTCACACTGACACCGTCACAGGTCACACTGACACCGTCACAGGTCACACTGACACCGTCACAGGTCACACTGACACCGTCACAGGTCACACTGACACCGTCACAGGTCACACTAACACCGTCACAGGTCACACTGACACCGTCACACCGACACCGTCACAGGTCACACTAACACCGTCACAGGTCACACTGACACCGTCACAGGTCACACTGACACCGTCACACTAACACCGTCACAGGTCACACTAACACCGTCACAGGTCACACTGACACCGTCACAGGTCACACTGACACCGTCACAGGTCACACTGACACCGTCACAGGTCACACTAACACCGTCACAGGTCACACTAACACCGTCACAGGTCACACTGACACCGTCACAGGTCACACTAACACCGTCACAGGTCACACTAACACCGTCACAGGTCACACTGACACCGTCACACTAACACCGTCACAGGTCACACTAACACCGTCACACTGACACCGTCACAGGTCACACTAACACCGTCACACTGACACCGTCACAGGTCACACTAACACCGTCACACTGACACCGTCACAGGTCACACTAACACCGTCACAGGTCACACTGACACCGTCACACTGACACCGTCACAGGTCACACTGACACCGTCACACTAACACCGTCACAGGTCACACTGACACCGTCACACTGACACCGTCACACTAACACCGTCACAGGTCACACTGACACCGTCACACTGACCCGTCACAGGTCACACTGACACCGTCACTGGTCACACTGACACCGTCACAGGTCACACTGACACCGTCACAGGTCACACTAACACCGTCACAGGTCACACTGACACCGTCACAGGTCACACTGACACCGTCACAGGTCACACTGACACCGTCACAGGTCACACTGACACCGTCACAGGTCACACTAACACCGTCACAGGTCACACTAACACCGTCACAGGTCACACTGACACCGTCACAGGTCACACTGACACCGTCACAGGTCACACTGACACACTAGGGTACTCACAAGCGGGACACACTCGCCAGATGCTGCACCACATACCTGCAGGAAGACAATAATGTTTGAAAATATGCATAGCAAAAAAAGAAACATAATAAATATATACCTCTGGTGCAAGGGACCCATAGCCTCGGAGAAGAAAATAAAGAGTACTCAGAGAAGACCTTGTGGATCCTCACTGAACACTTTGATATTTTCTTCTCCTACCACCCCTATTCTTTTGGTATCTGTGTATATATATCTAACTTTGATTGAAAATTTCATTACACAAAAAGGGGTTACAACATTGGTAGCATGCAAGGTACAACACTACTTGTCACAACTTGTATAGCTCCTCCAGCTCCTCAGATGGCGGGCAGGAACCATGAATGCAGTGAGCATTTCCTCTCTGGTTCGCCACACTAAGGCGCTGAAAGAGAAAACTAGCAGCTCTAGGGTTTCTAGTTGTTTCAATTAGCGAGATGTGTGTACTTACGTGATTGCCTAATTGTGCTTGCGGGGATCGAGCTCTGGCTCTTTGGCCCCGCCTTTAAACTGTCAATCAACTAATGTAATGGTTCCTGAGCCTACTGGGCTCTGTCATATCTACACTTGAAACTGTGTATGGAGTCAGCCTCCACCACATCACTGCCTAATGCATTCCATTTGTCTACTACTCTGACACTGAAAAAATGATTTCTAACGTCTCTATGACTCATTTAGGCACTCAATTTCCACTTGTACTCACCTATTTGTGTTTGCGGGGGTTGAGCTTTGGCTCTTTGGTCCCGCACCTGTGTGTGCGTGCGTGTGTGCATGGCTGAATGGAAGGGTGCGTGCGTGGGAGCTATCATATTGAGAGAATAGAGGATGGTTGAGAATAGAGGTGGTGGGAGGTGGAGAGAGAATAGAGGTGGTTGGGCAGTGTCCAGCCGGTTGTCACTCCCCCCTCCTCCCCCCTCCTCCCCACTCCCCCCAGACTGTCTGGTCTGTCAACCCGGTGGTCCGAGACGTTCTGTGGCACAGTGGTCTGCGTCCTCGCTTCACACTCGCAGATTCCCTGAGGGAGAACACAGACGGTTGGGGGGGGGGGGCAAATTTCCTTTCACCTGTTGCGCCTGTTTACCTAGCAGGACATGGAGAAGCCTCACCACAGGCTTCCTTAACCCGACAGAGGGAACTACAGCCATCACAGCCAGGCTGATCCAGAGCAGGAACTTGTTTAAAGGTTCTCTCCTGAAGGCTTCAAAGTTTAGCTCCGAGAGATTCAGTGGGGTCCTTCCTGCAGCTGGGGGGGGGGGGGTGTATAGGGGGGTTGTGGAGGGGGGTCTACCGTCTTCTATAGTGTTCTCGTGTTCTATAATGTTCTACTCTTCTGCCGTGTTCTATAATGTTCCACATTGTTCTAAAATGTTCTGAACATCAATAATATTATAAATTGTGCTTCAGTGTTCTATAATGTTCTATAGTTCAATAACATTCTATAATGTTCTATAGTTCAATAATGTCCTTGCGTTGATTCCGAGGGTCAATATTCCAGCGGCCCGGTCTCTGACCATAGTTCAATAATGTTCTAAAATGTTCAGTACTTCAAAAATGTTCTATATATGTGTTCACTGTTGTTCTATTATGGCCCTCCTGGGGGTTCATAGGATGTATTTTACACGTAAAGTCTTATCGCAATATTTATAGTCTTAAACCCCACCCTCGGCAACCAGTCTTAAACCCCACCACTGGCAGCCAGTCTTAAACCCCACCATCGGAAAGCCAGTCTTAAACCCCACCCTTGGCAGCCAGTCTTAAACCCCACCACTGGCAGCCAGTCTTAAACCCCACCCTTGGCAGCCACTCTTAAACCCCACCCTTGGCAGCCAGTCTTAAACCCCACCATCGGCAGCCAGTCTTAAACCCCACCATCGGCAGCCAGTCTTAAACCCCACCATCGGCAGCCAGTCTTAAACCCCACCATCGGAAAGCCAGTCTTAAACCCCACCATTGCAGCCAGTCTTAAACCCCACCATCGGCAGCCAGTCTTAAACCCCACCACTGGCAGCCAGTCTTAAACCCCACCACTGGCAGCCAGTCTTAAACCCCACCCTTGGCAGCCAGTCTTAAACCCCACCACTGGCAGCCAGTCTTAAACCCCACCACTGGCTGCCAGTCTTAAACCCCACCACTGGCAGCCAGTCTTAAACCCCACCACTGGCAGCCAGTCTTAAACCCCACTACTGGCAGCCAGTCTTAAACCCCACCACTGGCAGCCAGTCTTAAACCCTACCACTGGCAGCCAGTCTTAAACCCCACCACTGGCAGCCAGTCTTAAACCCCACCACTGGCAGCCAGTCTTAAACCCCACCACTGGCAGCCAGTCTTAAACCCCACCACTGGCAGCCAGTCTTAAACCCCACTACTGGCAGCCAGTCTTAAACCCCACCACTGGCAGCCAGTCTTAAACCCTACCACTGGCAGCCAGTCTTAAACCCCACCACTGGCAGCCAGTCTTAAACCCCGCCACTGGCAGCCAGTCTTAAACCCCACCACTGGCAGCCAGTCTTAAACCCCACCACTGGCAGCCAGTCTTAAACCCCACCACTGGCAGCCAGTCTTAAACCCCACCACTGGCAGCCAGTCTTAAACCCCACCACTGGCAGCCAGTCTTAAACCCCACCACTGGCAGCCAGTCTTAAACCCCACCATCCGGATACGAATAAACATATAAAGAAGATGAGGACTGGATAATATTGTGTTGTTTATTGTTCTTGCTCTTATTGACCCTTGGTTTCTGGGGGAGGGGGGAGGGGGGAGGGGTAGGGGAGAAGGGGAAGGGGATTGGGGTAGGGGTAGGGGTTGGGGAGAGGGGGAGGTTGCAACAGGTCATCAGGAGGGTGTGGAAGTCTATAGGGAGCAACAGGGACATAGTAAGGGGGGAAGAGGAGGGAAGGGGTGAAGGTGGGGGGTGTGGGGGGTTGTGGCGGGTGTGTCATAGCCCACCCACCCCCACAGACACCCCCCCCCCCTCAGTACACCCCCACACTTACCGAGAAGAGTCGTCGTCGTCTGGTGATGACGGGGAAGTCATTGTCCTCCTGCTGCAGGTTGAAGGAGAAGTGTGACGCCATGATTGGCGATCGATACGCAGCTTACAGAGCGCCAGAGAGCTCGCTCGCGTGCACACAGAGCGCCAGAGAGAGCGGGCTCACAGAGCACCACAGAGCGCTCTCCAGTGGTGCTCACTAACCACTTCCACGCCCACCGCCAGAGTCAACCTCACAAGGTGCTCACGGGAGCTCTATAATGGCTCATTTTCCTCACAACACCACACGGAGGTAAACGCCTCACAATATGTTCTCTTATAAACACAACTATGAACACACACTGTCACTCTTATCTAGCACTACTAGACACTCTTCATGCTATACACACTTTACGTTATACACACTTCATGCTATACACACTTCAACACTTTATGTTATACACACTTCAACACTTTGTTATACACACTTTGTTCAGTACTTATACAGATCATTTTTTGACACAATTTACGATTCACAGATTATGGAACATTGAGTCACCAGGTACGATAACCTGTCACTGGTCTAGACTGTGGCTCTGTGATATCCCCACACTGGTCTAGACTGTGGCTCTGTGATAACCCCACACTGGTCTAGACTGTGGCTCTGTGATAACCCCACACTGGTATAGACTGTGGCTCTGTGATAACCCCACACTGGTCTAGACTGTGGCTCTGTGATAACCCCACACTGGTCTAGACTGTGGCTCTGTGATAACCCCACACTGGTCAAGACTGTGGCTCTGTGATAACCCCACACTGGTCTAGACTGTGGCTCTGTGATAACCCCACACTGGTCTAGACTGTGGCTCTGTGATAACCCCACACTGTTCTAGACTGTGGCTCTGTGATAACCCCACACTGGTCTAGACTGTGGCTCTGTGATAACCCCACACTGGTCTAGACTGTGGCTCTGTGATGACCCCACACTGGTCTAGACTGTGGCTCTGTGATAACCACACACTGGTCTAGACTGTGGCTCTGTGATAACCCAACACTGGTCTCGACTGTGGCTCTGTGATAACCCCACACTGGTCTAGACTGTGGCTCTGTGATAACCACACACTGGTCTAGACTGTGGCTCTGTGATAACCCCACACTGGTCTAGACTGTGGCTCTGTGATAACCCCACACTGGTCTAGACTGTGGCTCTGTGATAACCCCACACTGGTCTAGACTGTGGCTCTGTGATAACCTCACACGTTTCAGATTTCAGATGTTTTATAAGCCAGCTTCAGGTGTTTTATAAGCCAGCTTCTGGTGTTTCATAAGCCAACTTCGGGTGATTCATACGCCAGCTTCAGGTGTTTCATAAGCCAGCTTCAGGTGTTTTATAAGCCAGCTTCAGGTGTTTTATAAGCCAGCTTCAGGTGTTTTATAAGCCACGTCAGGTGTTTTATAAGCCACTTCAGGTGTTTTATAAGCCAGTTTCAGGTATTTTATAAGCCAGTTTCAGGTGTTTTATAAGCAAACTTTAGGTGTTTTATAAGCCAGCTTCAGGTGTTTTATAAGCCAGCTTTAGGTGATTTATAAGCCAGCTTCAGGTGTTTTATAAGCCAGCTTCAGGTGTTTTATAAGCCAGCTTCAGGTGTTTTATAAGCCAGCTTCAGGTGTTTTATATGCCAGCTTCAGGTGTTTTATAATCCAGCTTCAGGTGTTTTATAAGCCAACTTCAGGTGTTTTATAAGCCAGCTTTAGGTGTTTTATAAGCCAGCTTCAGGTGTTTTATAAGCCTGCTTCAGGTGTTTTACAAGCCAACTTCAGGTGTTTTACAAGCCAGCTTCAGGTGTTTTATAAGCCAGCTTCAGGTGTTTTACAAGCCAGCTTCAGGTGTTTTATAAGCCAGCTTCAGGTGTTTTATAAGCCAGCTTCAGGTGTTTTATAAGCCAGCTTCAGGTGTTTTATAAGCCAGCTTCAGGTGTTTTATAATCCAGCTTCAGGTGTTTTACAAGCCAGCTTCAGGTGTTTAATCAGCCAGCTTCAGGTGTTTTATAAGCCAGCTTCAGGTGTTTTATAAGTAAGCTTCAGGTGTTTTATAACCCAGCTTGAGGTGTTTTATAAACCAGCTTCAGGTGTTTTATTAGCCAGCTTCAGGTGTTTTATTAGCCAGCTTCAGGTGTTTTGTAAGCCAGCTTCAGGTGTTTTGTAAGCCAGCTTCAGGTGTTTTGTAAGCCTAGCCAGCTTCAGGTGTTTTGTAAGCCTAGCCAGCTTCAGGTGTTTTATAAACCAGCTTCAGGTGTTTTATTAGCCAGCTTCAGGTGTTTTATTAGCCAGCTTCAGGTGTTTTATTAGCCAGCTTCAGGTGTTTTGTAAACCTAGCCAGCTTCAGGTGTTTTGTAAGCCTAGCCAGCTTCAGGTGTTTTATTAGCCAGCTTCAGGTGTTTTATAAGCCAGCTTCAGGTGTTTTATCAGCAATCTAGAAGTGACGGAGACCTTGAAGAACGTTCTCTGTCTCTCCAGATAGAGACAGAGGGGACGGAACTTGAGGGACAAGGGGAGGGGACAGAACTTAAGGGGGGGGGGGAGGGGTAATCACATCACGGTTGATAGTAATTAACTAAATAATCTGAATCACTCGTTAACTACGGAGGGAGCATTTAATTGGCCACACACTCACTCACCTTTTCTAAACTACTCCGGGAAGCGATGCCCTGAGGAGGCAGAAAAGGCGGGAGGGGGGGGGGGGGTATTGTAGTTGTATTTCTTGCATGACTGTATTGGCTGTATTTTCCAGGATTTTGGCCTTTCCTCTAAAAATTTGAGGACCACAAGTCAGTACGCTTGGGGGCTCTTGGGTGATGTCTGTTTCTGGAAGGTTGGGAGCTCTTGAGTGATGTCTGTTACTGGTAGCTTGAGAGCTCTTGAGTGATGTCTGTTACTGGAAGGTTGGGAGCTCTTGAGTGATGTCTGTTACTGGAAGCTTGAAAGCTCTTGAGTGATGTCTGTTATTGGAAGCTTGAGAGCTCTTGAGTGATGTCTGTTACTGGAAGGTTGAGAGCTCTTGAGTGATGTCTGTTACTGGAAGGTTGAGAGCTCTTGAGTGATGTCTGTTACTGGAAGGTTGAGAGCTCTTGAGTGATGTCTGTTACTGGAAGCTTGAGAGCTCTTGAGTGATGTCTGTTACTGGAAGCTTGAGAGCTCTTGAGTGATGTCTGTTACTGGAAGCTTGAGAGCTCTTGAGTGATGTCTGTTACTGGAAGCTTGAGAGCTCTTGAGTGATGTCTGTTACTGGAAGCCTTCAAGTCCTAGCTCAGGACCACTGGACCCACCAGTCGAGTACCTGCTCAGGACCACTGGACCCACCAGTCGAGTACCTGCTCAGTACCACTGGACCCACCAGTCGAGTACCTGCTCAGGACCACTGGACCCACCAGTCGAGTACCTGCTCAGTACCACTGGACCCACCAGTCGAGTACCTGCTCAGGACCACTGGACCCACCAGTCGAGTACCTGCTCAGTACCACTAGACCCACCAGTCGAGTACCTGCTCAGTACCACTGGACCCACCAGTCGAGTACCTGCTCAGTACCACTGGACCCACCAGTCGAGTACCTGCTCAGTACCACTGGACCCACCAGTCGAGTACCTGCTCAGTACCACTAGACCCACCAGTCGAGTACCTGCTCAGTACCACTAGACCCACCAGTCCAGTACCTGCTCAGTACCACTGGACCCACCAGTCGAGTACCTGCTCAGTACCACTAGACCCACCAGTCCAGTACCTGCTCAGTACCACTGGACCCACCAGTCGAGTACCTGCTCAGTACCACTGGACCCACCAGTCGAGTACCTGCTCAGTACCACTGGACCCACCAGTCGAGTACCTGCTCAGTACCACTGGACCCACCAGTCGAGTACCTGCTCAGTACCACTGGACCCACCAGTCCAGTACCTGCTCAGTACCACTGGACCCACCAGTCGAGTACCTGCTCAGTACCACTAGACCCACCAGTCCAGTACCTGCTCAGTACCACTGGACCCACCAGTCCAGTACCTGCTCAGTACCACTGGACCCACCAGTCCAGTACCTGCTCAGTACCACTACAGTACCAACTGTGCAGGCGTGAGCGTGGAGGGGACCATTCCCTGGACTTAGAAACGACGCTGCCGCTGCTCCTGGGTCGTCTGCACACTGCGCCATCTGCTGACTCACTGGGCTGTGATGTCTGGCACGTGGCGAGCCATCTGTTGACTCACTGGGCTGTGATGTCTGGCACGTGGCGAGCCATCTGTTGACTCACTGGGCTGTGATGTCTGGCACGTGGCGAGCCATCTGTTGACTCACTGGGCTGTGATGTCTGGCACGTGGCGAGCCATCTGTTGACTCACTGGGCTGTGATGTCTGGCACGTGGCGAGCCATCTGTTGACTTACTGGGCTGTGATGTCTGGCTCCTGGCAAGCCATCTCTCCCCGGCGTTACTCGGGGACCTCCTCTCGCTGCAATATCACACAAATGATAACGGGAGACGTAGCGCTCAATACTGCACAATACCGAAGCGTCAAATTAGCATTTAATTGAATCGTGACAATGAATTCGCAGACTTTTAACTATAATGTAGTCATTATAGTCCCCGACCATCCCAACACTGGTCATTATAGTCCCCGACCATCCCAACACTGGTCATTATAGTCCCCGACCATCCCAACACTGGTCATTATAGTCCCCAACCATCCCAACACTGGTCATTATAGTCCTCGACCATCCCAACACTGGTCACCATAGTCCACGACCATCCCAACACTGGTCACCATAGTCCACGACCATCCCAACACTGGTCACCATAGTCCCCGACCATCCCAACACTGGTCACCATAGTCCACGACCATCCCAACACTGGTCACCATAGTCCCCGACCATCCCAACACTGGTCACCATAGTCCCCGACCATCCCAACACTGGTCACCATAGTCCACGACCATCCCAACACTGGTCACCATAGTCCCCGACCATCCCAACACTGGTCACCATAGTCCACGACCATCCCAACACTGGTCACCATAGTCCCCGACCATCCCAACACTGGTCACCATAGTCCCCGACCATCCCAACACTGGTCACTATAGTCCCAGAGTAGTAGGGAGTAAGAGCCACAGACGATTTTTTTTTTGGGGAGAGGACCCCTGTGGACTGTAAGAGCCACAGACGATTTTTTTTCTGGGAGAAAAATCCCCTGTGGATCTTAGGGGTTTTCAGGCAAATTTGGGGAGTCACAGATTTGGAAGTAAGGAATTCTTATGAGAAAAATAATTTCCGAGATCTTAGAAGTTTGTTAATCATTCTTATGATGAAAATAAGTAGGAAAATCTTAAAGAAAAGTTTTAGAAAAAATCGTGTTTGTGTCACAGCATTTCCAGGTAAACTCTATGGACAACCTTTGCCCGTTTTCAATCACACATTTGTAAAAGGACCATTTTCAGAGAATATTGTCTTAGATGTTTTGTTAAGGAAAACAGACAACTTAGCCATAACATTTAGTTTTATATCCATTTACGGCTATTTCACCTGTAAAGACCAAAATTAGTCAGAGACAGTTTTAAGCTGAAATTTCATCAGAGTCCTGTAATCTGCGAAAATTTGACAGAGTCCATTTTATACCCAATTTTCGCCAGAGTCTAGTTTGAGAGCAAAATTAGTCAGAGACAGTTTTAAGCTCATATTTCATCAGAGTCCAATTATCAACAGAAATTCACCAGAGTCTACTTTGAGAGCAAAATTAGTCAGAGACAGTATTTAGCTCATATTTCATCAGAGTCCAATTTATACCTAAAAATGAACAGAGTCTACTTTGAGAGCAAAATTAGTCAGAGACAGTTTTAAGCTCATATTTCATCAGAGTCCAATTATCAACAGAAATTCGCCAGAGTCTACTTTGAGAGCAAATTTCATCAGTGTCCTGTAATCTGTGAAAACTTGACAGAGTCCATTTTATACCCAATTTTCGTCAGAGTCCAGTCTATGCTCAAATTCGCCAGAGTCTGCTTTAATAGCAAAATTCATCAGAGTCCAGTTTTCTAGCAAATTTCATCAGTGTCCTGTAATCTGTGAAAATTTGACAGAGCCCAGTTTTAAGCTCTTATTTCATCAGAGTCCAGTTTATACCGAAAATTCGCCAGAGTCTACTTTGTGCCAAAATATTCAGAGTCTAGTTCATGATCGAAATTAATCAGAGTCCAATTAAAGACCCAAATTTGACAGAGACCACATTTTCGCTACTAGCAGTCCAATCCCCCTGAAATTTTAAACAGTCATATTTCAGACATAGTAAATATGAAGTAAACAATTATAAAACTCTAGCTCTTGTCCTCTGTCCAAGCTCACTTTTGTAAATTCATTACTCTCAGTCCAAATCACCCAACTACATTTTCAGACATAGTAAATAAAAACCAGTTCAGTTATCAAGTTTCAACTCTTGTGCCCCAGCTTAGTTCATTTGTGCAAGTTCTTTATTTTCCAACTAAATCACCTGAGATTTAAGATCACCTTATTTTCTAACGTAGTAAAATTAATCTGGACATTAGCAAAGCTCCATTTCCTCAGCCTTAGATCATCAGACATAAATATATTCGATCAAGTCCCTCTCCAGCCTATCTGTTTATCTGAGTAATTACTTTACCCTTCTCATCCCCAACGTATCAATCCCCAACGTATCAAAACCTTCAATAATCATACTGTATTTGCATATTTTCTCTATATTCAGCTGTGTTCTTCACATTTTGTCCATTTTTCTGTGTTCATTCCATGTTCTACAAATGTTCACAGTCCCATTCAGTTCATATTTTCACAAGTATCTCCATTTTTTTCTATAATCTTTCTCTTAGTCTCATTACTTTCTCTACAAATTCTAGTCATATTTTCTATGTTTTCATGTTCATCACATGTTCTCTTTATAACTTTTATACTCAATATTCATGTTCTCAATGTTCTAGCTTGTTCTTCACACGTTCAGTGTTCATTCTTTGTATTCCCTATGTTCTTTGTCAATATTCATGTTCCTCTACAAGTTCATATTCCCTGCATGTTCACTGTATTCATCAACTTTTCTTACATATGTTCTTTGCCATGTTCCCCATATGTTCTCTGGGTTTTTCCCCTTACATGTTATCTAACGTTCCTTAACTAAAAAATCTTTCACCAATCAACTAAAAACATAGTCACTTTCGTCATTTCTCAACTAAACTTATTATCCAGTCAACTAAAAATAGTCAGAAATAGCCTCGTTCAACACTGTTCTTAACTAAAACAACCTTTCTCTTAGCTAAAATTGTCAAAGGAAACTTTTTTCAGCACTTTCTTAACAGGCGCTATGTTTCATCAAGAAAAAATTGTCAAAGGAAACTTTCCAAAACTGTTCATAACTAGCTTTTATCCATCGTCAATCAACTAAAAATAATAACTTTCATCATTTCTTAACTAAACATATTCCCCATTCATCAGAAAATAACCGTGTTCATCATGTTTCATTGTCATTTCATAACTAAAATTATCTGCCAATCATCAGAAAAGTCATGTTCATCATGTTTTGGCTTTTGCTCAACTAAAAGTATTCATCGGTCAACTAAAAATAGTTACTTCATCATGTTTCCTTGTCATTTCTTAACTGAAATATCACTTCTCTCATCTGAAAATAGTCAGGATTAACCTCATTCAACACCGTTCTTAACTAAAACAGCCTTTCGCTTAGCTAAAAATTGTCAAAGGAATCTTTTCAGCACTGTTCATAACTAACTTTATCCATAGTCAAGTAAGAAAATATAGTCAAAGATATCTATCATCGTCGTTCTTAACTGGCATTATACTTTGTGGAGCACTAAAATAGTCATTGTCGTCATATTTTGTCTTTTTCCTCAACTAAAAATAGTCAAATGTAACTTTTTCAACACTTTCGTAACTAAAATTATATGTCGCTAAGTAAGAAAAATAGTCAAATGTAACTTTTTCAGCACTTTCGTAAAAATTATATGTCGTCAAGTACGAAAAATAGTCAAAGGTGCTCTCCGTGACACCAAAGTTACTCTTCGAGAAATCAAAGACACTCTTCAATACATCAAGGACTTACTCAAAGATACCAAAGTTACACTCAAAGACATCCTTTGAGACATCAAAGACATCCTTTGAGACATCAAAGACATCCTTTAAGACTTCAATGGGACTCTTCGAGATATCAAAAGACACTCTCAAACACTCAAAAATTTACTTGCATCCTCAAAGTTATTCTCAGAGGCATAAAAGTAATTCTCAGAGCTATCAAACTTGTTCTCAAAGTCATCAAAGTTATTCACAGAGTCATCAAAGTTAATCTAAGACATCATTTTTCATCAAAGATATTCTCTCTAAACCATCAATGTTCTTCTCTAAGACATAAAAGTTATTCTCAGAGTCACCTTCGTTCTTCAGAGAAACTTTCCAAAACATCTTTGTTCATCAAGTTATTCTCGGAGTCATCAAAAGGTATTCTCTAACTCACTTTTGGTCATTAAAGTTAATTTCTATGTTATAAAAGTTTGTCTCAGAGACATCTAAAGTTAATCTTAGAGTTATCAAATGTAATATCTAACTCACTTTTGTTCATCAAAGTTGATCTCAGAGTTAACAAAGGTAATCTCTAACTCACTCTCGTTCTTCAAAGTTGTTTCAAAGACATCAAAGTTAATCTCAGAGTTATCCAAAGATATTCTCATGTCCACAAAAGTTAATCTCAGACATCTTCGTTCATAAAAGTTATTCTCAGAGACATCTAAGTTATTCTTTAAGACAACAAAGTCTTTCTCAGAGTCACCAAAGTTATTCTCAGAGTCACCTTTGTTATTCAAAGAAGCCTTCTGAGACATCCTCGTTCAACAAAAACTGTCCTCAGAGCCATCAAAAAGTTAAATACAGTCGTCAAAGTTATTCTCTAAGTATCTTTTCGTTCATCAGAGAAGCTTTCTAAGACATCTTTGTTCATCAAAGTTGTTCTCTAAGACATCAATCTTGTTCTCTAAGACATCAAAGATGTTCTCTAAATCATAAAAGTTAATCTCTAAGTCACCTTCGTTCGTCAGAGAAACTTTCCAAAACATCTTTGTTCATCAAACTTGTTTTCAAAGTCATCAAAAGTTAATCTAAGACATCTTTTTTCATCAAAGTTATTTTCAGAGACATCTAAAGTTATTATGTAAGACATAAAAGTTATTCTCAGAGTCATCAAATGTTATTCTGGAAGTCATCAAAGATATTTTCAGAGACATCTAAAGTTAATTTCTATGTTATAAAAGTTATTCTCAGAGACATCTAAAGTTAATCTTGGTCATCAAAGTTGTTCTCTAAACATCAATGTTGTTCTCCAAGACATCAAAGATGTTCTCAAAATCATAAAAGTTATTCCCAGAGCTATCAAAGTTATTCTCAAAGTCATCAAAGTTATTCAAAGAGCTAACAAAAGTTATTCTCTAAGTAACCTTTTCGTTCATCAGAGAAGCTTTCTAAGACATCTTCGTTCATCAATGTTGATTTCTAAGTCACCTTGGTTCATCAAAGAAACTCTCCTTCTTCCATCAAGTTATACTTTAAGACAACATTGTTGTTCTCTAAGACATCTTCAGGCATAAAATTTCTCTCCAAATACAACTAGTTCAGCTTTTCATATCAAACTTATACTTCTGTTAAAATATATTTTCTTAGACATTTTACCTTTTAAACTGTTCTCTGTACAACACTGCTTAAACCTACGTAACCTATCCTCTCCACCCAATGTTACTTAGTTAACGTAACGTTCCTAAACCTAACTTTACCTATCCTAATATAACTTACCTTACCTATCTTACCTAACTTTACCTAACTTTACCTATCTTACCTAACTTACCTAACTTAACTTAACCTACCCCAACTTAACTTACCTACATTACCTAACTTAACCTGCATAACCTAGCCTGCTTAACTTAACTTACCTATCTTACCTAACTTACATAATTAACCTAACTTACCTAACTTACATAATTAACCTAACTTACCTTACCTTACCTAACTTAACCTGCTTAACCTAACTTATTTAACTTATCTTACCTATCCTAACCTAACTTGCTTTACCTAACTTAATCTTACATTCCCAAACTGATGTATCCTAACTTATCTAGTCAAAACAGACATGATCTAACTTACATAAGTATTCCTTCTTGTCTTTTGTGTTTCGTCAATCATTGTCTCATATTCATTTACTCTTTTCATTAGTTAATTTCTCAAATGGTCACTTATGCATTTCAAGTGCTATTTGTTAGAGATTGGATATTTAAGCATTTCAAAGAATTTTTGTTATATATGGGCATTTACTCATTTCAAGGGATAATTTCTCAAATGGACGTTTTTGCATTTCAAGTGTTATTTGTTTAAGATTGGGTGTTTAACCATTTCAAAGGATTTTTGTTATATATGGGAACTTACTCGTTTCAAGGGCCAATTTCTCAAATGGTCATTTTTGCAGATCAAGGGTTATTTGTTAAAGTTCATCAAGTTGCCCATAAGTTGTATTTATTATGTTTGTTATCATTTATTCTTATTCCCCAACCCCTTAACCTAACCTCTTGTAATCTTAGTGTATTTAGTAGGTTCTATCTTATGTTCTTATTCCCCAACCCTTTAACCTAACCTTTCAGATGTAGTTTGTTGAATATATTATCCTTTTCCTAACCTTTCAGATGTAGTTTTTTTTCTCCTTTTTGTATATTTTTACCCAAACCTTCTTTCCTTCTTTTACTTTGATTCTCCTACTCCTTCTAACCCTCCTTTTCTATCTCTCTCCCTTATTCTCTCTCTTCCTCCCCCTCTCTCTCCCTCATTTGCTCAAATGCTCTCTTGTTTCTCAAATTCAAGTCTTAATGCTCCCATTCTCACACCCTCACTCTCATTCACTTAGTTTTCTTTTTTCTCAAATTCAAGTCTTAGTTCCCCCATGCCTACACTCTCTCTCTCATTCTCTCTTCTTTGGTCCCATTTTCTTCCGCTCCCTCTCTCCTACTCCTTGCTCTTCTTTCATGCTCTCACTCCCTTGAGCTCTTGTTTCTCAATTTCAAGTCTTAGTAGATCTGATTCTTTACTATTGTAATTTTTATTATTACTATGATAAAGAATGAACTTATATGTGAAAACAAAGTAAAGAAGGAAAGAAGGTTAAGTGGGATGGTGGGTTTGGGTAAAAATATACAAAAAGGAGAAACAAAACTACATCTGAAAGGTTAGGAAAAGGATAATATATTCAACAAACTACATCTGAAAGGTTAGGTTAAAGGGTTGGGGAATAAGAACATAAGATAGAACCTACTAAATACACTAAGATTACAAGAGGTTAGGTTAAGGGGTTGGGGAATAAGAATAAATGATAACAAACATAATAAATACAACTTATGGGCAACTTGATGAACTTTAACAAATAACCCTTGATCTGCAAAAATGACCATTTGAGAAATTGGCCCTTGAAACGAGTAAGTTCCCATATATAACAAAAATCCTTTGAAATGGTTAAACACCCAATCTTAAACAAATAACACTTGAAATGCAAAAACGTCCATTTGAGAAATTATCCCTTGAAATGAGTAAATGCCCATATATAACAAAAATTCTTTGAAATGCTTAAATATCCAATCTCTAACAAATAGCACTTGAAATGCATAAGTGACCATTTGAGAAATTAACTAATGAAAAGAGTAAATGAATATGAGACAATGATTGACGAAACACAAAAGACAAGAAGGAATACTTATGTAAGTTAGATCATGTCTGTTTTGACTAGATAAGTTAGGATACATCAGTTTGGGAATGTAAGATTAAGTTAGGTAAAGCAAGTTAGGTTAGGATAGGTAAGATAAGTTAAATAAGTTAGGTTAAGCAGGTTAAGTTAGGTAAGGTAGGGTAAGTTAGGTTAATTATGTAAGTTAGGTAAGTTAGGTTAATTATGTAAGTTAGGTAAGATAGGTAAGTTAAGTTAAGCAGGCTAGGTTATGCAGGTTAAGTTAGGTAATGTAGGTAAGTTAAGTTGGGGTAGGTTAAGTTAAGTTAGGTAAGTTAGGTAAGATAGGTAAAGTTAGGTAAAGTTAGGTAAGATAGGTAAGGTAAGGTAAGTTATATTAGGATAGGTAAAGTTAGGTTTAGGAACGTTACGTTAACTAAGTAACATTGGGTGGAGAGGATAGGTTACGTAGGTTTAAGCAGTGTTGTACAGAGAACAGTTTAAAAGGTAAAATGTCTAAGAAAATATATTTTAACAGAAGTATAAGTTTGATATGAAAAGCTGAACTAGTTGTATTTGGAGAGAAATTTTATGCCTGAAGATGTCTTAGAGAACAACAATGTTGTCTTAAAGTATAACTTGATGGAAGAAGGAGAGTTTCTTTGATGAACCAAGGTGACTTAGAAATCAACATTGATGAACGAAGATGTCTTAGAAAGCTTCTCTGATGAACGAAAAGGTTACTTAGAGAATAACTTTTGTTAGCTCTTTGAATAACTTTGATGACTTTGAGAATAACTTTGATAGCTCTGGGAATAACTTTTATGATTTTGAGAACATCTTTGATGTCTTGGAGAACAACATTGATGTTTAGAGAACAACTTTGATGACCAAGATTAACTTTAGATGTCTCTGAGAATAACTTTTATAACATAGAAATTAACTTTAGATGTCTCTGAAAATATCTTTGATGACTTCCAGAATAACATTTGATGACTCTGAGAATAACTTTTATGTCTTACATAATAACTTTAGATGTCTCTGAAAATAACTTTGATGAAAAAAGATGTCTTAGATTAACTTTTGATGACTTTGAAAACAAGTTTGATGAACAAAGATGTTTTGGAAAGTTTCTCTGACGAACGAAGGTGACTTAGAGATTAACTTTTATGATTTAGAGAACATCTTTGATGTCTTAGAGAACAAGATTGATGTCTTAGAGAACAACTTTGATGAACAAAGATGTCTTAGAAAGCTTCTCTGATGAACGAAAAGATACTTAGAGAATAACTTTGACGACTGTATTTAACTTTTTGATGGCTCTGAGGACAGTTTTTGTTGAACGAGGATGTCTCAGAAGGCTTCTTTGAATAACAAAGGTGACTCTGAGAATAACTTTGGTGACTCTGAGAAAGACTTTGTTGTCTTAAAGAATAACTTAGATGTCTCTGAGAATAACTTTTATGAACGAAGATGTCTGAGATTAACTTTTGTGGACATGAGAATATCTTTGGATAACTCTGAGATTAACTTTGATGTCTTTGAAACAACTTTGAAGAACGAGAGTGAGTTAGAGATTACCTTTGTTAACTCTGAGATCAACTTTGATGAACAAAAGTGAGTTAGATATTACATTTGATAACTCTAAGATTAACTTTAGATGTCTCTGAGACAAACTTTTATAACATAGAAATTAACTTTAATGACCAAAAGTGAGTTAGAGAATACCTTTTGATGACTCCGAGAATAACTTGATGAACAAAGATGTTTTGGAAAGTTTCTCTGAAGAACGAAGGTGACTCTGAGAATAACTTTTATGTCTTAGAGAAGAACATTGATGGTTTAGAGAGAATATCTTTGATGAAAAATGATGTCTTAGATTAACTTTGATGACTCTGTGAATAACTTTGATGACTTTGAGAACAAGTTTGATAGCTCTGAGAATTACTTTTATGCCTCTGAGAATAACTTTGAGGATGCAAGTAAATTTTTGAGTGTTTGAGAGTGTCTTTTGATATCTCGAAGAGTCCCATTGAAGTCTTAAAGGATGTCTTTGATGTCTCAAAGGATGTCTTTGATGTCTCAAAGGATGTCTTTGAGTGTAACTTTGGTATCTTTGAGTAAGTCCTTGATGTATTGAAGAGTGTCTTTGATTTCTCGAAGAGTAACTTTGGTGTCACGGAGAGCACCTTTGACTATTTTTCGTACTTGACGACATATAATTTTTACGAAAGTGCTGAAAAAGTTACATTTGACTATTTTTCTTACTTAGCGACATATAATTTTAGTTACGAAAGTGTTGAAAAAGTTACATTTGACTATTTTTAGTTGAGGAAAAAGACAAAATATGACGACAATGACTATTTTAGTGCTCCACAAAGTATAATGCCAGTTAAGAACGACGATGATAGATATCTTTGACTATATTTTCTTACTTGACTATGGATAAAGTTAGTTATGAACAGTGCTGAAAAGATTCCTTTGACAATTTTTAGCTAAGCGAAAGGCTGTTTTAGTTAAGAACGGTGTTGAATGAGGTTAATCCTGACTATTTTCAGATGAGAGAAGTGATATTTCAGTTAAGAAATGACAAGGAAACATGATGAAGTAACTATTTTTAGTTGACCGATGAATACTTTTAGTTGAGCAAAAGCCAAAACATGATGAACATGACTTTTCTGATGATTGGCAGATAATTTTAGTTATGAAATGACAATGAAACATGATGAACACGGTTATTTTCTGATGAATGGGGAATATGTTTAGTTAAGAAATGATGAAAGTTATTATTTTTAGTTGATTGACGATGGATAAAAGCTAGTTATGAACAGTTTTGGAAAGTTTCCTTTGACAATTTTTTCTTGATGAAACATAGCGCCTGTTAAGAAAGTGCTGAAAAAAGTTTCCTTTGACAATTTTAGCTAAGAGAAAGGTTGTTTTAGTTAAGAACAGTGTTGAACGAGGCTATTTCTGACTATTTTTAGTTGACTGGATAATAAGTTTAGTTGAGAAATGACGAAAGTGACTATGTTTTTAGTTGATTGGTGAAAGATTTTTTAGTTAAGGAACGTTAGATAACATGTAAGGGGAAAAACCCAGAGAACATATGGGGAACATGGCAAAGAACATATGTAAGAAAAGTTGATGAATACAGTGAACATGCAGGGAATATGAACTTGTAGAGGAACATGAATATTGACAAAGAACATAGGGAATACAAAGAATGAACACTGAACGTGTGAAGAACAAGCTAGAACATTGAGAACATGAATATTGAGTATAAAAGTTATAAAGAGAACATGTGATGAACATGAAAACATAGAAAATATGACTAGAATTTGTAGAGAAAGTAATGAGACTAAGAGAAAGATTATAGAAAAAAATGGAGATACTTGTGAAAATATGAACTGAATGGGACTGTGAACATTTGTAGAACATGGAATGAACACAGAAAAATGGACAAAATGTGAAGAACACAGCTGAATATAGAGAAAATATGCAAATACAGTATGATTATTGAAGGTTTTGATACGTTGGGGATTGATACGTTGGGGATGAGAAGGGTAAAGTAATTACTCAGATAAACAGATAGGCTGGAGAGGGACTTGATCGAATATATTTATGTCTGATGATCTAAGGCTGAGGAAATGGAGCTTTGCTAATGTCCAGATTAATTTTACTACGTTAGAAAATAAGGTGATCTTAAATCTCAGGTGATTTAGTTGGAAAATAAAGAACTTGCACAAATGAACTAAGCTGGGGCACAAGAGTTGAAACTTGATAACTGAACTGGTTTTTATTTACTATGTCTGAAAATGTAGTTGGGTGATTTGGACTGAGAGTAATGAATTTACAAAAGTGAGCTTGGACAGAGGACAAGAGCTAGAGTTTTATAATTGTTTACTTCATATTTACTATGTCTGAAATATGACTGTTTAAAATTTCAGGGGGATTGGACTGCTAGTAGCGAAAATGTGGTCTCTGTCAAATTTGGGTCTTTAATTGGACTCTGATTAATTTCGATCATGAACTAGACTCTGAATATTTTGGCACAAAGTAGACTCTGGCGAATTTTCGGTATAAACTGGACTCTGATGAAATAAGAGCTTAAAACTGGGCTCTGTCAAATTTTCACAGATTACAGGACACTGATGAAATTTGCTAGAAAACTGGACTCTGATGAATTTTGCTATTAAAGCAGACTCTGGCGAATTTGAGCATAGACTGGACTCTGACGAAAATTGGGTATAAAATGGACTCTGTCAAGTTTTCACAGATTACAGGACACTGATGAAATTTGCTCTCAAAGTAGACTCTGGCGAATTTCTGTTGATAATTGGACTCTGATGAAATATGAGCTTAAAACTGTCTCTGACTAATTTTGCTCTCAAAGTAGACTCTGTTCATTTTTAGGTATAAATTGGACTCTGATGAAATATGAGCTAAATACTGTCTCTGACTAATTTTGCTCTCAAAGTAGACTCTGGTGAATTTCTGTTGATAATTGGACTCTGATGAAATATGAGCTTAAAACTGTCTCTGACTAATTTTGCTCTCAAACTAGACTCTGGCGAAAATTGGGTATAAAATGGACTCTGTCAAATTTTCGCAGATTACAGGACTCTGATGAAATTTCAGCTTAAAACTGTCTCTGACTAATTTTGGTCTTTACAGGTGAAATAGCCGTAAATGGATATAAAACTAAATGTTATGGCTAAGTTGTCTGTTTTCCTTAACAAAACATCTAAGACAATATTCTCTGAAAATGGTCCTTTTACAAATGTGTGATTGAAAACGGGCAAAGGTTGTCCATAGAGTTTACCTGGAAATGCTGTGACACAAACACGATTTTTTCTAAAACTTTTCTTTAAGATTTTCCTACTTATTTTCATCATAAGAATGATTAACAAACTTCTAAGATCTCGGAAATTATTTTTCTCATAAGAATTCCTTACTTCCAAATCTGTGACTCCCCAAATTTGCCTGAAAACCCCTAAGATCCACAGGGGATTTTTCTCCCAGAAAAAAAATCGTCTGTGGCTCTTACAGTCCACAGGGGTCCTCTCCCCAAAAAAAAAATCGTCTGTGGCTCTTACTCCCTACTACTTCCCAGACCATCCCAACACTGGTCATTATAGTCCCCGACCATCCCAACACTGGTCACTATAGTCCCAGACCATCCCAACACTGGTCATTATAGTCCCCGACCATCCCAACACTGGTCACTATAATCCCCCGACCATCCCAACACTGGTCATAGTCCCCGACCATCCCAACACCGGTCACCATAGTCCACGACCATCCCAACACTGGTCACTATAATCCCCCGACCATCCCAACACTGGTCATTATAGTCCCCGACCATCCCAACACCGGTCACCATAGTCCACGACCATCCCAACACTGGTCATAGTCCCCGACCATCCCAACACTGGTCATAGTCCCCGACCATCCCAACACTGGTCATAGTCCCCGACCATCCCAACACTGGTCATAGTCCCCGACCATCCCAACACTGGTCATAGTCCCCGACCATCCCAACACTGGTCATAGTCCCCGACCATCCCAACACTGGTCATAGTCCCCGACCATCCCAACACTGGTCATAGTCCACGACCATCCCAACACTGGTCATAGTCCACGACCATCCCAACACTGGTCATTATAGTCCCCGACCATCCCAACACCGGTCACCATAGTCCACGACCATCCCAACACTGGTCATAGTCCCCGACCATCCCAACACTGGTCATAGTCCCCGACCATCCCAACACTGGTTTATACCCAATTGGCAAAACTGATTAACAATCCACTGTAAACGTGGCCACTTCCTGAAGCCTTCAGGTGTGTGATGTGCAGGCTTGGTGGGAGGGGGGAGGGGGAAAGGGGGAAGCGGTCCACCCCTAGCTAACCCCCCCCCCCTCTCCCTTCTTCCCCCTACCCCCCTCCCCAATCTGCCCCGTTCCAGCCAATCCCCATCTCCTGGGTGAGTCAGCAGGACTCACCGCTGACGTCATTACCTCCAAACTGCACATCAGTGCTGGAGTTCCCAGTGAAGAGCTCCTCAGCACACCTCACCAAGCCTGAGGAAGCCCCTTCCCCCCCCCCCCGAGTCACCAGATCACAAGATAAGCCTGAGGAAGCCCCCCTCCCCCCCCCCGAGTCACCAGATCACAAGATAAGCCTGAGGAAGTCCCCCTCCCCCCCCTCCCCCGAGTCACCAGATCACAAGATAAGCCTGAGGAAGCCCCCCTCCCCCCCCCTCCCCCGAGTCACCAGATCACAAGATAAGCATGAGGAAGCCCCCCTCCCCCCCTCCCCCGTGTCACCAGATCACAAGATAAGCCTGAGGAAGCCCCCCTCCCCCCCCTCCCCCGAGTCACCAGATCACAAGATAAGCATGAGGAAGCCCCCCTCCCCCCTTCCCCCGAGTCACCAGATCACAAGATAAGCCTGAGGAATCCCCCCTCCCCCCCCTCCCCCGAGTCACCAGATCACAAGATAAGCCTGAGGAAGCCCCCCTCCCCCGAGTCACCAGATCACAAGATAAGCCTGAGGAAGCCCCCCTCCCCCCCTCCCCCGAGTCACCAGATCACAAGATAAGCCTGAGGAAGCCCCCCTCCCCCCCCCCTCCCCCGAGTCACCAGATCACAAGATAAGCCTGAGGAAGCCCCCCTCCCCCCCTCCCCCGAGTCACCAGATCACAAGATAAGCCTGAGGAAGCCCCCCTCCCCCCCCTCCCCCGAGTCACCAGATCACAAGATAAGCATGAGGAAGCCCCCCTCCCCCCCCCGAGTCACCAGATCACAAGATAAGCATGAGGAAGCCCCCCTCCCCCCCTCCCCCGAGTCACCAGATCACAAGATAAGCCTGAGGAATCCCCCCTCCCCCCCCCCTCCCCCGAGTCACCAGATCACAAGATAAGCCTGAGGAAGCCCCCCTCCCCCGAGTCACCAGATCACAAGATAAGCCTGAGGAAGCCCCCCTCCCCCCCTCCCCCGAGTCACCAGATCACAAGATAAGCCTGAGGAAGCCCCCCTCCCCCCCCCTCCCCCGAGTCACCAGATCACAAGATAAGCCTGAGGAAGCCCCCCTCCCCCCCCCTCCCCCGAGTCACTAGATCACAAGATAAGCATGAGGAAGCCCCCCTCCCCCGAGTCACCAGATCACAAGATAAGCCTGAGGAAGCCCCCCGCCCCCCTCCCCCCCTCCCCCGAGTCACCAGATCACAAGATAAGCATGCGGAAGCCCCCCTCCCCCCCTCCCCCGAGTCACCAGATCACAAGATAAGCATGCGGAAGCCTCAAAGACTCACCAGTATATAAGGCAAGTCGGTGGAAACCTCCACGAATCACTAGCACTTAATTAGCAGGAGGCTGCAACAAGCAGGGCCACCAAGGGCAGCAGGGGTGGAGAGAGTGAAGCAAGACCACCACAACACACAAGTGACATGCACAGACTGGTCTTGGTAACACTGAGTGTCGCTCTGTGGCTCTCAGTCCTCCTTAACCACCTGTCTTGAATCCAGTTATTATGTACCCCATACCCATCCCTTAGGGGGGGTTAGTGGACCCCATATCTATCCCTTAGGGGGGGTAGTGGACCCCATACTCATCCCTTAGGGGGGGGGTAGAGGACCCCATACCCATCCCTTAGGGGGGTTAGTGGACCCCATATCCATCCCTTAGGGGGGGTTAGTGGACCCCATACTCATCCCTTAGGGGGGGTTAGTGGACCCCATACCCATCCCTTAGGGGGGGTTAGTGGACCCCATACCCATCCCGTAGGGGTGGTAGTGAACCCCATATCCATCCCGTAGGGGGGTAATGGACCCCATACCCATCCCTTAGGGGGGGTTAGTGGACCCCATACCCATCCCGTAGGGGTGGTAGTGGACCCCATACCCATCCTGTGGGTGGTGGTGGACAAGGCTGCAGGAGGCCCATAATGGGCTCAGGAACCCCCAAAATTCATTCAGCTAAGTGAGTTAGTGAGAGTGTGATGCATATACCAACAGTCTAATGTAACATAACTGGGAGGGGCACCCAGCTGGGTCTCTCTCTCTCTCTCTCTCTCTCTCTCTCTCTCTCTCTCTCTCTCTCTCTCTCTCTTTCTCTCAGAAAAGTTAACAATTCTAAGGACTCAGCAAACTACTTTTAACCAATTAGGTGAAAGGGTCAATTATTTCGCCCGACCCTCTCTTAAAAGGACCAATAGGAATGCCCCCAACCAGCTTATGTCCGTCCCATACCCTAAACCAGTCACCCTGCAGAGCTGGATGAGGCTAACACCCCCCCCCCCAAGAGTCTGGGGCTCCAACCTCATACAGACAAACATACATTCAGTCTTATAGATGGGTCTCATAAACCGGGCCGGGATTCATCAAGCAGTTACCCAAGCACTTACGAAACCTGTGCATCTTTCAACCAACATGGCGGCCTTGTTTACACGTATTAATGATCCTATGAACTCCGAAGCACTATACGAGGTGGTTTATAACAATAACAACCTCGGGTTGTGACGTTTCTAGGCTCTTAAACCGTTTATTATTTGTAAACAAAACCGCCATGAGTGAGGAAAGATGAAGAGGTTTCGTAAGGGGGGTTGCCTAAATGGTCGAGGCATCTTGGTCTTGGACCACAACAGCCTTCAAGATCAACAATTTCTCTCAAGAAAACACGCAAAGCGACCAATAATTTTAGTTATAGACTAAATTATTGCTTTTTCTTTGAACGTCACATTGTTCATAATTATCTGATCAATAGTATATACTTGTTAATAGCCCGCCCCCCCCCACCCGAACCTCCCCCCCCCCGAACCTTACCCCACCCCCCCCATTCACCCCACCCCATCCATACCATCTCCACCCCCACCCACCCCTACCCAATCACCCCTCCCCAACCATAGAACCCCCACAATCACCCACCCCAACAACCCCCCCCTCCCCCCACGAGGGAGAGGGGGGGGGTGCCGTCAAGAGCCCCAGCAACACGGGGTAGAGATAACATAAGAGTTGTGACTCTTGACACCTGGACGGAACGATCTGCCATTAAATAAAATTTCAGTCACCAGAACAGTGAGGTTCGACGCACAATGACCACAATCCCGTCATGAATTTCTATTGAGTATTGAGTCCACATTGTGCACTGTGCACGGGGGAGAACGGTGTGAAGGTCTGCTATCATTCACCCCCGGCGTGAGCACCACGGGTGGCCAGGTGTATACTGTATACCAGGTGTATACTGGCCACCTGGCCACTGTACACTCAGATACAGTCGGTGTTTATTAATACACACATTAATACACCTTCAGAGGGTGTATTAATAAGGCTATACACACAAGTCGCAGCCGAGAGCTCACGGCTCGCTCCTCAAGACATCGCGGGCGTTCACATCGCGGGCGTTCACATCGCGGGCGATCACATTGCAAGGGGGCGTTCACGCCACACCAACACTTGTTTCCCATAGCGCACTTATCCAGACACTTCATCATGGCCCATTGTAAAGTGCACCGATTGCCTCACTGAACTTCCCACTGGCACTGTAGAGGCGTGTTAACGTGCACTCTATAGCCTATAGAGTCGTCCCCATGACCATAGGCACCGTGGTCGTGTACAGGACCATAGGCACCGTGGTCGTGTACAGGACCATAGGCACCGTGGTCGTGTACAGGACCATAGGCACCGTGGTCGTGTACAGGACCATAGGCACCGTGGTCGTGTACAGGACCATAGGCACCGTGGTCGTGTACAGGACCATAGGCACCGTGGTCGTGTACAGGACCATAGGCACCGTGGTCGTGTACAGGACCATAGGCACCGTGGTCGTGTACAGGACCATAGGCACCGTGGTCGTGTACAGGACCATAGGCACCGTGGTCTTGTACAGGACCATAGGCACCGTGGTCGTGTACAGGACCATAGGCACCGTGGTCGTGTACAGGACCATAGGCACCGTGGTCGTGTACAGGACCATAGGCACCGTGGTGGTCCATAGGTGCAGGTTCTGGGTTCTCCCACAGGACCACCGCCTGTGCTTCGGACCATTAATCCAGAGCGGTGGCACCACTGGCGAGGGCAAGAGCAGGAGCCACTGTAGCAGCACCACTGGCCGTCACAGTGGTGAGGTGGGCGCCACTCACACGTAAGAGGTAGAGAGAGAGAGCAACCTCTCACTGCGGCTAAACCACTAGACTCACAACACCAGACTGACTCCCACTATCTCCTGCACTCACCGACATCCGCCCTCACCACGCACGCACGCACACACACACACACACATACACACACACACACACACACACACACACACACACACACACACACACACGCACGCACACACACACACACACACACACACACACACACACACACACACACACTCACATACACACATTCACACAGAGATATTAGAAAGAACTTTTTCAGTGTCAGAGTAGTTGACAAATGGAATGCATTAGGCAGTGATGTGGTGGAGGCTGACTCCATACACAGTTTCAAATGTAGATATGATAGAGCCCAGTAGGCTCAGGAATCTGTACACCAGTTGGTTGACAGTTGAGAGGCGGGACCAAAGAGCCAAAGCTCAACCCCCGCAAGCACAACTAGGTGAGTACCTGCTATTATTAAATAACACATACTCCATGTGTAAACCGTTGATGGGGGGTGGGGGGTGAGTTATGTATACTCTCAGACCCATACAGGGAGTGTATGGGTCTGAGTGTATGTATATTTAAGTATAATTAAAAGAAAACCTGTATACCCCCCCCCACACACACACACACACGCGCGTGCGCGCACGTGCACGCACACACAGTCCCTCGATGGCTCTCAAGACCCTCCCTGCCTCGGAAAGCATTTTTGCCTCTCAACCCGTCACTGCCACACAGTGCCTCTCTACCTCTCAACCTGTCACTGCCACACAGTGCCTCTCTACCTCTCAACCCGTCACTGCCACACAGTGCCTCTCTACCTCTCAACCCGTCACTGCCACACAGTGCCTCTCTACCTCTCAACCTGTCACTGCCACACAGTGCCTCTCTACCTCTCAACCCGTCACTGCCACACAGTGCCTCTCTACCTCTCAACCCGTCACTGCCACACAGTGCCTCTCTACCTCTCAACCTCACTCTTAAACACGAAACTCTTCCTCCGTCACAACCACTCATAACAGTCACAGCCACTCATAACAGTCACAGCCACTCATAACAGTCACAACCACTCGTAACAGTCACAACCACTCGTAACAGTCACAACCACTCGTAACAGTCACAACCACTCATAACAGTCACAACCACTCGTAACAGTCACAACCACTCGTAACAGTCACAACCACTCATAACAGTCACAACCACTCGTAACAGTCACAACCACTCGTAACAGTCACAAGCACTCATAACAGTCACAACCACTCATAACAGTCACAACCACTCATAACAGTCACAGCCACTCATAACAGTCACAGCCACTCATAACAGTCACAACCACTCGTAACAGTCACAACCACTCATAACAGTCACAACCACTCATAACAGTCACAACCACTCATAACAGTCACAACCACTCGTAACAGTCACAACCACTCATAACAGTCACAACCACTCATAACAGTCACAACCACTCATAACAGTCACAACCACTCGTAACAGTCACAACCACTCGTAACAGTCACAACCACTCATAACAGTCACAACCACTCATAACAGTCCCAACCACTCGTAACAGTCACAACCACTCGTAACAGTCACAACCACTCGTAACAGTCATAACCACTCGTAACAGTCACAACCACTCGTAACAGTCACAAACACTCATAACAGTCACAACCACTCATAACAGTCACAACCACTCGTAACAGTCACAAGCACTCGTAACAGTCACAACCACTCATAACAGTCACAACCACTCATAACAGTCACAACCACTCATAACAGTCACAACCACTCATAACAGTCACAACCACTCGTAACAGTCACAACCACTCGTAACAGTCACAACCACTCGTAACAGTCACAAGCACTCATAACAGTCACAACCACTCATAACAGTCACAACCACTCGTAACAGTCACAACCACTGGTAACAGTCACAACCACTCGTAACAGTCACAACCACTCATAACAGTCACAACCACTCGTAACAGTCACAACCACTCGTAACAGTCACAAGCACTCATAACAGTCACAACCACTCATAACAGTCACAACCACTCTTAACAGTCACAACCACTCGTAACAGTCACAACCACTCATAACAGTCACAACCACTCGTAACAGTCACAAGCACTCATAACAGTCACAACCATTCATAACAGTCACAACCACTCATAACAGTCACAACCATTCATAACAGTCACAAGCACTCATAACACTCACAAGCACTCATAAGTCACAACCACTCATAACCGTCACAACCACTCGTAACAGTCACAACCACTCATAACAGTCACAACCACTCATAACAGTCACAACCACTCGTAACAGTCACAACCACTCGTAACAGTCACAACCACTCGTAACAGTCACAAGCACTCATAACACTCACAAGCACTCATAAGTCACAACCTACACCCATAGAAACAAGCAAACGTGCTCTGAAAAGTCAGGAAAGCGTCCAAGAAGAGTCATAAAGTAAGGTACACAAACACTCTCGCAGAGGAAATGAGAGGAAGGAATTTGATGTAATTGTAATAGTGGAAACTAAAATAAATGACATGATCTCAAACGGAATATTTCCAAGGGAATAACAAATAATTGGGAAAGAAGGAAACAAAGGCACAGAGAGGTTAAGCGCACTCCTGGTAAAACGAAAATGAAAGTTTGAGGAACTAGATGGTCAAAAGAAATTGATACACAGGTTTCATCATTGAGATGCTGATATCAGATGGCAAAAAGATAGTGGTCTTGGTAATTTAACAAAACTAAAGACCCAAACACAACAAAGCACGCAGAGAGCAGCATCAGCAGCACGCAGAGAGCAGCATCAGCAGCACGCAGAGAGCAGCATCAGCAGCACGCAGAGAGCAGCACCAGCAGCACGCAGAGAACCGCACCAGCAGCACGCAGAGAGCAGCACCAGCAGCACGCAGAGAGCAGCATCAGCAGCACGCAGAGAGCAGCATCAGCAGCACGTAGAGAGCAGCATCAGCAGCACGCAGAGAGCAGCATCAGCAGCACGCAGAGAGCAGCATCAGCAGCACGCAGAGAGCAGCATCAGCCGCACGCAGAGAGTAGCATCAGCAGCACGCAGAGAGCAGCATCAGCAGCACCCAGAGAGCAGCATCAGCAGCACGCAGAGAGCAGCATCAGCAGCACCCAGAGAGCAGCATCAGCAGCACGCAGAGAGCAGCATCAGCCGCACGCAGAGAGTAGCATCAGCAGCACGCAGAGAGCAGCATCAGCAGCACGCAGAGAGCAGCATCAGCAGCACGCAGAGAGTAGCATCAGCAGCACGCAGTGAGCAGCATCAGCAGCACCCAGAGAGCAGCATCAGCAGCACCCAGAGAGCAGCATCAGCAGCACCCAGAGAGCAGCATCAGCCGCACGCAGAGAGCAGCATCAGCAGCACCCAGAGAGCAGCATCAGCAGCACGCAGAGAGCAGCATCAGCAGCACGCAGAGAGCAGCATCAGCAGCACGCAGAGAGTAGCATCAGCAGCACGCAGAGAGCAGCATCAGCAGCACCCAGAGAGCAGCATCAGCAGCACCCAGAGAGCAGCATCAGCAGCACGCAGAGAGCAGCATCAGCAGCACGCAGAGAGCAGCATCAGCCGCACGCAGAGAGCAGCATCAGCAGCACGCAGAGAGCAGCATCAGCCGCACGCAGAGAGCAGCATCAGCAGCACGCAGAGAGCAGCACCAGCAGCACGCAGAGAGCAGCATCAGCAGCACGCAGAGAGCATCATCAGCCGCACGCAGAGAGTAGCATCAGCAGCACCCAGAGAGCAGCATCAGCCGCACGCAGAGAGCAGCATCAGCAGCACGCAGAGAGCAGCATCAGCCGCACGCAGAGAGTAGCATCAGCAGCACGCAGAGAGCAGCATCAGCCGCACGCAGAGAGCAGCATCAGCAGCACGCAGAGAGCAGCATCAGCCGCACGCAGAGAGCAGCATCAGCAGCACGCAGAGAGCAGCATCAGCCGCACGCAGAGAGTAGCATCAGCAGCACGCAGAGAGCAGCACCAGCAGCACGCAGAGAGCAGCATCAGCAGCACGCAGAGAGCATCATCAGCCGCACGCAGAGAGTAGCATCAGCAGCACCCAGAGAGCAGCATCAGCAGCACGCAGAGAGCAGCATCAGCAGCACCCAGAGAGCAGCATCAGCAGCACGCAGAGAGCAGCATCAGCAGCACGCAGAGAGCAGCATCAGCAGCACGCAGAGAGCATCATCAGCCGCACGCAGAGAGTAGCATCAGCAGCACGCAGAGAGCAGCAGCACGCAGAGAGTAGCATCAGCAGCACGCAGAGAGCAGCAGCACGCAGAGAGCAGCATCAGCAGCACGCAGAGAGCAGCAGCACGCAGAGAGCAGCATCAGCAGCACGCAGAGAACAGCATCAGCAGCACGCAGAGAGCAGCATCAGCCGCACGCAGAGAGCAGCATCAGCAGCACGCAGAGAGCAGCATCAGCCGCAAACAGAATTCACCCATGAGCCATGGGGGGATCTAGATCACAGACATCAATGGGGGATCGCAGAATCCCCGTGGTGGGGAAGAAACGTGGGGAGGAAAATTAGTTATGGAAAGAAACTTCCTAACATAGCTTGTCGTCGATGACAAGAGGAAGAGATTCATCAAGACTATTGACCCTGATCATCACCCCAGAACATGGAGAACTTGGCTCAAGAAACACCACCTCGAGCCAGTCATCATTATATATTGATCTTTCGTTACAGGACTGAACTTAAAACTATGACTATAAGACAATGGGTCAGGGGGAAGAAGTACAAACTACAGGAAAGAGAATTAATTACATGACGGAGTAAAAGAGTATCTTGAAAATGTGCCTTGGGAGGAGGAACGTAGACGTTCTTCTAAGTTCTTGATGATGGATCAAGAAGGCACTGAGGAAATGATGGAACAAGAAGGAACTGAGGAAATGATGGTTCAAGAAGGCACTGAGGAAATGATGGAACAAGAAGGAACTGAGGAAATGATGGTTCAAGAAGGCACTGAGGAAATGATGGAACAAGAAGGAACTGAGGAAATGATGGTTCAAGAAGACACTGAGGAAATGATGGAACAAGAAGGAACTGAGGAAATGATGGTTCAAGAAGGCACTGAGGAAATGATGGAACAAGAAGGAACTGAGGAAATGATAGTTCAAGAAGGCACTGAGGAAATGATGGAAGAAGAAGGAACTGAGGAAATGATGGTTCAAGAAGGCACTGAGGAAATGATGGAACAAGAAGGAACTGAGGAAATGATGGTTCAAGAAGGCACTGAGGAAATGATGGAACAAGAAGGAACTGAGGAAATGATGGTTCAAGGAGGCACTGAGGAAATGATGGAACAAGAAGGAACTGAGGAAATGATGGTTCAAGAAGGCACTGAGGAAATGATGCATCAAGACAAACTGAGATGCAAAGATGCAGAAGCGAGATTCATACCAACAGCAAAGGGGAAAAAAAGTACAAAAGAAACTAATAATGCACAGTTCAACACACAGTGCCGAGATGCTCAAATGAAGAGCAGGAGGGAGAAGAAATATGCTGAAGTCGAAGGACAGAAGAAAACCAGAAAGCTGCAACGCAACAACAAATGAATACATAACTAGAAGAGTATCAGCAATAAACTACCAAAATGACATTACTTCTACAGCAAAGAAACCTCAGGCAAACCAACCACATACTCACATAAGAAGACAAATGACAATGAATGACCAAGTGACTAGATTTCGAAAAAGAGGAGGTGAACTTATTGGAAATGATAATAAAATTTGTAAGGCATTAAAAAGTTTCCAATGAGTTTTCGCGACTAGGCCAGACCCGTTCCCAGTGCTTGAAGAGGAGGTTAACCCAGAAGAGAGAGAGAACCCAATATTGAGGTAAGAGCAGAGGAAGTAAGGAAATAGGTTGTATCGCTAGATGACACTAAACCTATTGAACCAGACAATGTATCACCATGGATGCTAAGAGAAGCAACACACGCCTCATCGTACCTCTAGCCCTGAGCTTTAAGGATTCCATTACAAACTGCTGGAAGAAGGCAAATGCGGTACCAGTTTACAAGAAAGGTGAGAAAATCAGGAGCCGTGAGCAGGATTCGAACCTATGCTCTGAATAGAAGATGAGAGAGGGACTTAACTACAGACCAGCATCACTGACAAGCATCCCCTATTACACTACACGAAAGAATAATATGAATAAAAGCAGCTACACACCTGGGGAGAATTATGTATATAAACAAACACCATTATGGTTACAATCTTTATTATAAGTTTTGCCATGACTTAGTTACAAATATTAACCCTGAGGATCATAATAAGTTCAGAGTTCAGTCACAGTGTATTGCAAGATCGTCGTGGGGGTGACGTTCCTACAGTGTCACTTGGCACTCTTTTCTCTGACACCAATCCTACCTCACCCACAGGATAAGTTGCCATTGCACGTACCAAAATAGCAAATGCTCTGAGAAATTTAGTGAAGCTAGCCCTAAGCGTCTGGTTTCCAACCTCTAATAAGCAGAGATAAACAGACATTTCTGTTTATAGGTATGTCGCCAAACGGCCACGTATTGACTACCTGTTGTTGCTTCCTGGGATCAACGTCCCCGCTGCATGGTCAACGACCTTCCGGCTGGTGGTGGTCTGATCAACCAGGCTGTTCGACGCAGCTGCTCGCAGTCAGACATATGAATCACAGCCTGGTTGGCCAGCTATCCTCTGGTGGTGTTTAACAACACCTTTCTTGAACACCGTGAGAGGCCGCCCAGTCTTCCTGTCCCTCATGTGTAGAGACTGTTGAACCCTCGGTGGGGCCCCATGGACTCATCACCACTCATCCACCTCACTCATCACCTCCTTCTCACCATTTACCACTCCGTAAACAAAAATAAAACGTACGAACCCAAGCAACCCACCTTACCTACCGAGGTCGATACATATCAAACGTGAAATTTACGACGCTGTAATGTTGACTAATGCGTCGCATTTTGAACGGTGTGCAGGGGGAACAATAAAGTAATTCGATGAGGTCAAGTGTGCCTGACCGCTGACAACAGAGTGCCAAGGGCTTGGGTGGCATCCATTCTCATCCAGGACACAGCAGCCGGCCACGTAATCCTGGACACTGCAGCCGGCCACGTAATCCAGGACACAGCAGCCGGCCGCGTAATCCAGGACACAGCAGCTGGCCACGTAATCCAGGACATAGCAGCCGGCAACGTAATCCAGGACATAGCAGCCGGCCACGTAATCCTGGACACTGCAGCCGGCCACGTAATCCAGGACACAGCAGCCGGCAACGTAATCCAGGACACTGCAGCCGGCCACGTAATCCAGGACACAGCAGCCGGCCACGTAATCCTGGACACAGCAGCCGGCCACGTAATCCTGGACACAGCAGCCGGCAACGTAATCCTGGACACTGCAGCCGGCAACGTAATCCAGGACACTGCAGCCGGCCACGTAATCCTGGACACTGCAGCCGGCCACGTAATCCAGGACACAGCAGCCGGCCACGTAATCCAGGACACTGCAGCCGGCCACGTAATCCAGGACACTGCAGCCGGCCACGTAATCCAGGACACTGCAGCCGGCCACGTAATCCTGGACACTGCAGCCGGCCACGTAATCCAGGGCACTGCAGCCGGCCACGTAATCCAGGACACAGCAGCCGGCCACGTAATCCAGGACACTGCAGCCGGCCACGTAATCCTGGACACTGCAGCCGGCCACGTAATCCAGGACACTGCAGCCGGCCACGTAATCCTGGACACAGCAGCCGGCCACGTAATCCAGGACACAGCAGCCGGCCACGTAATCCAGGACACTGCAGCCGGCCACGTAATCCTGGACACTGCAGCCGGCCACGTAATCCAGGACACTGCAGCCGGCCACGTAATCCTGGACACAGCAGCCGGCCACGTAATCCAGGACACAGCAGCCGGCCACGTAATCCAGGACACTGCAGCCGGCCACGTAATCCAGGACACAGCAGCCGGCCACGTAATCCAGGACACAGCAGCCGGCCACGTAATCCAGGACACTGCAGCCGGCCATGTAATCCAGGACACAGCAGCCGGCCACGTAATCCAAGACATAGCAGCCGGCCATGTAATCCAGGACCCAGCAGCCGGCCACGTAATCCAGGACACAGCAGCCGGCCACGTAATCCAGGACACAGCAGCCGGCCATGTAATCCAGGACATAGCAGCCGGCCATGTAATCCAGGACCCAGCAGCCGGCCACGTAATCCAGGACACTGCAGCCGGCCACGTAATCCTGGACACTGCAGCCGGCCACGTAATCCAGGACATAGCAGCCGGCCATGTAATCCAGAACACAGCAGCCGGCCACGTAATCCTGGACACAGCAGCCGGCCACGTAATCCAGGACACAGCAGCCGGCCACGTAATCCTGGACACAGCAGCCGGCCACGTAATCCAGGACACAGCAGCCGGCCACGTAATCCAGGACACAGTTCACCGCCTGGAGGATTACTGGGGTCAGGTGTGTGTGTGACCCGGTTCACCACCAGGGGGATTAATGAGCCCAATGGTGGTTCAACAAGCTGATGGCAAGAGGCCAGTGAAGGGGAAAAGCTGCCATACCATGGAGAAAAAAAAAAAGCCATGAACTATACATAATGAAGGACACGCTGCCATACCTCGCCATGGTATGGCAGCTTTTCGCCCGTTCTTGCGGATGCCTGATCAGCAATGTTGTTGCTGGCAGCGGGCCGCACGCCCACATAGCTAACACAACCCGTCTATAATCGGGAATCTATTCAATTTTCTTTTTAAAATTTAAAAATTTTCAATAATATTTCTTATATTCGCAGGAAGAAGGCAGGAGAGCCGACTAGACGAATAATAGTTTATAAAGATGGTACGATGTAAATGTAACACAGTAAAGGTGTTTAGGTTAGTTATACTGTATCTTAAACAGAACATGAGTCAGCCAGAATAGGATCTTCTTGAGGTTATCTTGAGATGATTTCGTGGCTTTAGTGTCCCCGCGGCCCAGTCCTTGACCAGGCCTCCACTCCCAGGAAGCAGCCCGTGACAGCTGGTTAACACCCAGGTACCTATTTTACTGCTAGGTAACAGGGGCATAGGGTGAAAGAAACTCTGCCCATTGTTTCTCGCCGGCGCCCGGGATCGAACCCGGAACCACAGGATCACAAATCCAGCGTGCTGTCCGCTCATCCGACCGGCTCTTTGATATTTGAGGCGCCGGATTGTCTAACCTTTAGCAATTGAAAACTTACACCTCTAGAGTGTTACCACAAGTTGACCAGGGGTCAGGTCGTGTGAACTGACCTTGCTTCTGCTAAGCCGGTAACTGCAGACAGATAGCCAGGAGTGTATGTCAAACAAGCCGCCGTTTAAGGCGTAGTAGGTAGATGGCCTGAGGCTATCTACTCAGTAGGCGGAGCTAGCTCCAGTATTCCCCCATAAATATCCAGGGAACTGTACCATAAGAGAGCACAGCATCAGTAGAGAACGGAGCTGACAGAGAGGATAGACGATTGAACAGCAGCCGAGACAGGCTGTCGGATGGGCGGGGAGGACTGCCTGTCAACCCCCTCCACCCCCCCCCCCTCTCTCTATCCACTTAGGCTCAGACATTTGGTGAGTTAAACTGTAAGATGACAAATTGATGTTTCCATCTGAAGGTGTTGTGTGATTTCAGGGGCAGACAGTGGTAGTGGCCTCAATGTCTTGTGTAATGACTCACATTGTATATTAATCTGGACATAGTGAACATTAAGTTAAATTGCTGGAATTATGATACTTATCATGTTAAATATATATTTAATTAACTTGTTGTTTAATCTTGGATTTTATGATATATTACTAACTAGAGTGTAGAACACTCTGAGTTTATTGACTTAAAGATTCTTGCATGGACAAGGACGTGTTTAGAGTTGATACATGCTAACATCTTTCATAATTTTAGGGTACAGACAAGTTCCATTTCTTGTATGTACTGAATCGAATGGATGGTGGCAGCTACTTTCTACCTTCTACTTTCTACTCTTTTATCTTTTCTACTTCTCTACTAACTTCTACTCCTCTCCGTGTTCTCAGTCTCTGCCTCCGCATCTTTAAAAACTTTCTCTTTCACCTGACCACACTCCCAGGCTCCTCCCACCTCTCTCCCACCTCTCTACCTCTCTCACCCCATTTAATAACACCGTCATTACTTTTCACTATTATTTTCCAATCGTGGCAGTGAAATGTGCTAGAGTTCTCTGGAGTTGCTGGTAGGTACCTGGTAGGTGATCAGGTACAATGCCTTGTGGTTGTAACACCACGGTAATCAAATACCGAGGTGACAAGGTGGTGAACTAGAGAGGTTGCAGTAGGAACTCTAGAAATAGTTAGCTAAGGGCGGGTTAATGGACCAAAGGGGGCGTTTCCCCCTGACCCCCGTTACATAAACAAGTGAGGGGGAATAATTAGGAGCTACCACTCAACCATGCAATCACATTTAAGAGAGTACATACAGCGCACTGTAATTACTGAAGACCTTTAAACGGCCTACAACTGTGGCGCCAATACACTACCATTTTATGATGAACAGGTGAGCTTACTGTAGGTGTTCTGGTGATTTGTTGACACAGTGAGCCAAACATGACGTCATGTTCACGTCATTAATATGTTGAATCAGCTGACGGGAGCAACTGTAATGTCCCTTCCTCCACCACAACTGTAATGTCCCTTCCTCCACCACAACTGTAATGTCCCTTCCTCCACCACAACTGTAATGTCCCTTCCTCCACCACAACTGTAATGTCCCTTCCTCCACCACAACTGTAATGTCCCTTCCTCCACCACAACTGTAATGTCCCTTCCTCCACCACAACTGTAATGTCCCTTCCTCCACCACAACTGTAATGTCCCTTCCTCCACCACAACTGTAATGTCCCTTCCTCCACCACAACTGTAATGTCCCTTCCTCCACCACAACTGTAATGTCCCTTCCTCCACCACAACTGTAATGTCCCTTCCTCCACCACAACTGTAATGTCCCTTCCTCCACCACAACTGTAATGTCCCTTCCTCCACCACAACTGTAATGTCCCTTCCTCCACCACAACTGTAATGTCCCTTCCTCCACCACAACTGTAATGTCCCTTCCTCCACCACAACTGTAATGTCCCTTCCTCCACCACAACTGTAATGTCCCTTCCTCCACCACAACTGTAATGTCCCTTCCTCCACCACAACTGTAATGACCCTTCCTCCACCACAACTGTAATGTCCCTTCCTCCACCACAACTGTAATGACCCTTCCTCCACCACAACTGTAATGTCCCTTCCTCCACCACAACTGTAAACATGTACATTTGCTTATGTATTTTGTCACAAATTTCGCCTTTTTTCTCAGATATGACAAATCATAGAAGATTTGAGGTCCAGTGAGCCTACTGGTCCAGTGCGCCTACTGGTCCAGTGAGCCTACTGGTCCAGTGAGCCTACTGGTCCAGTGAGCCTACTGGTCCAGTGAGCCTACTGGTCCAGTGAGCCTACTGGTCCAGTGAGCCTACTGGTCCTGGTCCAGTGAGCCTACTGGTCCTGGTCCAGTGAGCTTACTGGTCCAGTGCGCCTACTGGTCCTGGTCCAGTGAGCCTACTGGTCCAGTGAGCCTACTGGTCCAGTGAGTCTATTGGTCCAGTGAGCCTACTGGTCCAGTGTGCCTACTGGTCCGTGTGTGATGCACTCTACACCAACTTGTTTTAACTTGTGTGTCTATCATACTTTTAACCAAATAAGATATTTGGATCAATGGCACACCTCGGCACGGTGTGGCAGTCCTCATTAACAACTGCTGAATCAATGCTTTCATGCAACTGTTTGTCAAAAACTGAAAGAGTTTACATTCCATTCCTGACGAATTCAATCCCAATTGACTGTCCCCAACACTGTGTATACTCCCCTCAGTCTTCATAGTACTATCATAATGAATGATAAAAGGTATTTATCATTATTGATGAAAAGTGATTTCACGTAAACATATCAGTTAGAAAATCGGTACGAGCCATTAGGAGGATTCGAACCCGTACACTTGGTACTCGAAAGCACACGCCCTAGACATGGTCACAAGCAGGAGAACCGCTGGAGGTGGACCTCCTCCTCCTCCTGGGCCCCTGCGGGAGTGTATGGAGGCACGGAGTGACTGGGCAAGCCTCAGGAGGGCCACACAAAGCTAGTCCTCACTCCCTTGTTGATACTGTTAGGTAAGTACTGCTACTGCCCCCCTTCCCACCACCCCCCACCACGACCACCCCTCCCCACCACCACCACTATCACAACCACCATCACCACCCCCCACCACGACCACCCCTCCCCACCACCACCACTATCACAACCACCATCACCACCCCCACCACCACTACCACCACCCCCACCCCCCACCCCAGCGCTCTCTGCCACAACAAACACCTCGGGCTGTGTTTTGCTCTGTTCTCCCTTTTATTACCTTGGAACTTTTGAGCCGATGACGAACTTTGAATTGTATTCCACACTCTGTGCCACACAGACCCCCCCTCAACCTCCTCCCCCACCACACTGTGCCACACAGCCCCCCCCCTCACCCCTCCTCCCCACCACACTGTGCCACACAGCCCTTCCCTCACCCCTCCTCCCCACCACACTGTGCCACACAGAGCCCCCCCCTCTTGTGTTGTGTTACGGTGCAGTGTTTGGTTCAGTCCAACACCTGAGGAGCTCTCAACCCAACACCTGCGGAGCTCTCAACCCAACACATGAGGAGCTCTCAAACCCAACGCCTGAGGAGCTCTCAAACCCAACACTTGAGGAGCTCTCAAACCCAACACCTGAGGAGCTGTCAACCCAACACCTGAGGAGCTCTCAACCCAACACCTGACGAGCTCTCAACCCAACACCTGAGGAGCTCTCAACCCAACACCTGAGAAGCTCTCAACCCAACACCTGAGGAACTCTCAACCCAACACCTGAGGAACTCTCAACCCAACACCTCAGGAGCTCTCAACCCAACACCTGAGAAGCTCTCAACCCAACACCTGAGGAACTCTCAACCCAACACCTGAGGAACTCTCAACCCAACACCTCAGGAGCTCTCAACCCAACACCTGAGGCGCTCTCAACCCAACACCCGAGGAGCTCTCAACCCAACACCTGAGGCGCTATCGAGCCGACAACACAGGATACGACTCCCTCCCTTATCACAACGATAACACCCCAGAAAGATAACAGCACACATATGACATGTCTATGACCAGTGGGACTGTTATCTTCGGCACAAAGCACAGATCACAGGCGGTTATCTCAGCTCTTCCACTCTCTTAACAAGGCAAGCGATCTCTGGCGCAGTGGTACTGTGTTCGCCAGGCGGGTTTCGAACCCTTGAGATCTTGAGGTTATCTTGAGATGATTTCGGGGCTTTAGTGTCCCCGCGGCCCGGTCCTCGACCAGGCCTCCACCCCCAGGAAGCAGCCCGTGACAGCTGACTAACACCCAGATACCTATTTTACTGCTAGGTAACAGGGGCATAAGGTGAAAGAAACTCTGCCCATTGTTTCTCACCGGCGCCTGGCCTATGACCCTAGTCAGGTCATAGAGTTTTTATATATTATATATATATATATATATATATATATATATATATATATATATATATATATATATATATATATATATATATATATATATATATATATATATGATCGCTCCCACCGACAGTGTGCTGCTAGGGGCACCTCTGGGCTCGAGCGCCATTGGGGTAGTCCTCGAAGAAAAGCTGAACGACCTGAGAAGGATGGAGGGAAGAATAGGGGCTTTGGACGCCCACGATGCTCTGTACCTTCTCACAAGGTGCCTGGCTTTGCCCAGACTGACCTATTTCCTAAGGTGTGCTCCCTCCTTCGACAGCCCAAAATTAACAGAATATGACACACTCCTAAGGTCAATAACCGTGAAAGTGTTAAACGTCTCCCTGCAAGATGACCAATGGGACCAAGCAACGCTCCCAGTTAGACTCGGGGGGATAGGTATTCGCAAGGCGACACAGTTAGCATTGCCAGCATTCTTATCCTCGACCAGTGCTACAGGTGAATTAGTGAATGAAATATTACCCGAATACCTAAGAGACTCCATTGGGATTCATGATCCCAAATTCGCGGAAGGAGCTGGTCAGTGGGACACTCTTGTCAACTCTCATCCTCGACCGACTTTTCCAAATGACTGCAAACAGTCCAAATGGGATAGCCGCATAGTGGAGAACATCGCCACATCATTGCTGGAGGCAGCTTCCAGGAAGGACAAAGCGCGTCTCCTAGCTGTGCAAGCGCCACATGCTGGGGACTTCCTGTTGACAGTCCCTAATTCCGCCTTGGGCACCGCTTGGACCATCGGGCCCTAAGTATTGGTGTTGCCCTGCGCCTTGCCGCCCCTATCTCCACCGAACACCGGTGTGTTTGTGGCCATGCACACGGGCAGACCAATACGGCAGCCATGGTCTCATCTGTCGTAAGACACAGGGAAAGATTGCCAGACATGAAGCAGTCAATGACATCATCAAGAGAAGTTTGGCTTCAGCTGGGTGTCCAGCACAAAGGGAACCTCAGTTGTGCAGACCTGACAACAGCCAAAAACGCCCAGATAGAGTCACCCTGCAGCCGTGGAGGGAAGGTAAACAGATCGTATGGGACTACACGTGTGCATCCACATTGGCTGATACCTATCTACCTTACAGCGCAGCTGAGGGAGGCGGGGCGGCCACCTTCAGGGAGACCCAGAAAACTAACAAGTACAGGGACCTAGAACGTTGTTACAGGTTCGTGCCAATAGGCTCTGAGACTCTGGGCGCCTGGGGTAAATGTGCACTTAAGTTCCTGAAGGAGCTGGGCGAGGAACTCATTGGGAAGACTAGAGACCCAAGAGCGGCCAGTTTCCTGTTCCAGCGCCTCAGTGTCGCTGTTCAGAGGGGAAATGCGTGCTGTATCTTGGGTACGCACCCAACCCCCGAGGAACTGGACGAGGTCTTCGAACACTGATTGGTATATTGTTATATTGTTATATAAGTGTGTGTTTTCTGTAAACTGTAGCATTGCTCTATATATATATATATATATATATATATATATATATATATATATATATATATATATATATATATATATATATATATATTTATATATATATATATATATATATATATATATATATATATATATTGTATCGCACAAATATTGTATCCAATATATAATGTCATACAACATACAGGTGTGTATGTTGTATGACATATACTGTGTGCACACACAGTATACAGCCTAGCAAAGAAATGTGGGCACAGTATACATTATACAGGGCTGTATATTTTATGTATAGTGGTATAATAGGTTTAGGAGCGCGGCGCGCATGTAAACTCTGCTTTACTGCTTAGTACCCAGGGCGGTAAACTGTTTACCTTGATCACTGCGGTAATATAGACGGAACGGTCTTCATAATATTACTCTGTGCTCTCGGCACCTCACACACACACGCACGCGCGTGCACACACGCGCACGCACACACACACGCACGCGCGTGCACACACGCGCACGCACACACACACACACACACACACACACACACACACACACACACACACACACACACACATACACACACACACACACACACGCGCACGCACTCACGCACACAAACATGCACACACATAGAGGGGCCTGGTAGCCTGGTGGATAGCGCGCAGGACTCGTAATTCTGTGGCACGGGTTCGATTCCTGCACCAGGCAGAAACAAATGGGCAAAGTTTCTTTCACCCTGAATGCCCCTGTTACCTAGCAGTAAACAGGTACCTAGGAGTTAGTCAGCTGTCACGGGCTGCTTCCTGGTGTGTGTGTGTGTGTGTACGGTTATCTTGAGATGATTTCGGGGCTTTAGTGTCCCCACGGCCCGGTCCTCCACCAGGCCTCCACCCCCAGGAAGCAGCCCGTGACAGTTGACTAACACCCAGGTACCTATTTTACTGCTAGGTAACAGGAGCATAGGGTGAAAGAAACTCTGCCCATTGTTTCTCGCCGGCGCCTGGGATCGAACCCAGGACCACAGGATCCCAAGTCCAGCGTGCTGTCCGCTCGGCCGACCGGCTCCCTGTGTAGAAAAAAAAGTAGTAAACAGTTGATTGACAGTTGAGAGGCGGACCGAAAGAGCAAAGCTCAACCCCCGCAAACACAACTAGGTGAATACACACACAAGGGGCCGGTGGCTGAGTGGACAGCACGCAGCACGTAATCCTGTGGTCTGGGGTTTCGATTCCCGGCGCCGGCGAGAAACAATGGGCAGAGTTTCTTTCACCCTGATTCGATAGAGTTTTATCGAATCGACAGACAATTCGACAGACAGTTTTAAATGTAAATATGATCAGAACGACAAGGGAAAGTGAGTCACGGCATTGAACTAATGACGGTCACCAGGCGGGGCCGAGGAGCTGATGCCCGACCCTGCAAGCACAACTAGGTGAGTACACGTACATGTGCTCTCCATCAGAGCACAGTGTACATCACCGTTCTTAGGTACAGTGTACACCACCGTCCACCAGGTGTACCGTCGAGAGTATACCAAAGGTATACATGTAACCCAAAGGTACAGATGGCAGCAGCGGTCATCTTAGGATATCTGCGTTATCAACACACCTTGTGACTCCCTGGTGCTGATACCAGAGGTCACTGCCCCGCCCCGTCACCACCAGACTACTTGCTGATGATCACACAGGCTGTTGCTTCCTGCGCCTCGCACACACAGTGCCCTCAAAATCCAGCTGACCGGCTACTGCACGTTAAATTTTCTCTAGACAACTGTCTAGAGAAAATCCCATCCACCCTTCCCCAGCAACATCACGACCCACTCTCCCCCAGCAACACTCCCCCTCCCCTGCCCCAGCAACACCACGACCCACACCCTCCCCCAGCAACACTCCCCCTCCCCTGCCCCAGCAACACCACCCCCACCCCCTCCCCCAGCAACACTCCCCCCTCCCCAGCAACACCACCCCCACCCCCTCCCCCAGCAATACTCCCCCCCTCCCCCAGCAACAACACACCCCCCTCCCCCAGCAACAACACACTCCCCTCCCCCAGCAACACCACCCACCCTCCCCCAGCAACACCACCCACCCTCCCCCAGCAATACTCCCCCCTCCCCCAGCAACAACACCCCCCTCCCCCAGCAACACTCCCCCCCTCCCCCAGCAACACTCCCCCCTCCCCCAGCAACAACACACACCCCTCCCCCAGCAACACTCCCCCCTCCCCCAGCAACACTCCCCCCTCCCCCAGCAACACTCCCCCCTCCCCCAGCAACAACACACACCCCTCCCCCAGCAACACCACCCACCCCCTCCCCCAGCAACACCACCCACCCTCCCTTAGCAACACCACTCTCCCTCCCCCAGCAACACTCCCCCAGCAACACCACCCACCCTCCCTTAGCAACACCACTCCCCCTCCCCCAGCAACACTCCCCCCTCCCCCAGCAACACCACTCACCCTCCCCCAGCAGCACACACCCCTCCCCCAGCAACACCACCCACCCTCCCCCAGCAACACCACCCACCCCCTCCCCCAGCAACACTCCCCCCTCCCCCAGCAACACCCCCACCCCCTCCCCCAGCAACACTCCCCCCTCCCCCAGCAACACCACTCCCCCCCTCCCCCAGCAACACCACTCCCCCCCTCCCCCAGCAACTCCCCCCCAGCAACACTCCCCCTCCCCCAGCAACACCACCCCCCTCCCCCCCCCAGCAACACTCCCCCCTCCCCCAGCAACACCCCCCTCCCCCAGCAACACTCCCCCCCTCCCCCAGCAACACTCCCCCCCTCCCCCAGCACCACTCCCCCCCTTCCCCAGCAACACTCCCCCCTCCCCCAGCAACACTCCCCCCTCCCCCAACAACACTACCCACCCTCCCCCAGCAACACTCCCCCCTCCCACAGCAACACTCCCCCAGCACCACTCCCCCCTCCCCCAGCAACACTTCCCCCCTCCCCCAGCATCACTCCCCTCCTCCCCCAGCAACACTCCCCCCCCTCTCCCCCAGCAACAAGAGCGTCAGTCTGGACGTCATGTCGTGAGGTAATAACAATGCTAGGAGCATGGAGGGCGATAGTGGCGATAGTGGCGGACATTACCATCACGACACCAGCCTTAACGACCTCGTTATTGATACTAGTCATAACCCCCTGGATGCCCTGACCTGTGATAACACCGCCGGCATCGGTAGTTATCTTATATAAGGGTTACCTTCAGGTTATCTTGAGATGGCTCCGAGGATCACTCTCTCCCCCTGGCCCAGTCTCTATGCACAACCCATCCTCCGAATAGACAGTACGTTTTAACACTATATGTAATAAGTACATTCCTGACTGTCAGCATAGTACATAAATACACTTAATTGTGTCCTTACATTTATCTCCCCATATATTCTCTTCATTTTGTGTTAATACACTCAAAATTTTAGCTTGATGTTTTCATAGTTATTTCTATAAACACAAGTTTTAAATATAAAGAATTTCTTTTACAGTTTCATTAAACAATAGAGATTTTATACAAAATTTGAAAATATCCTGAATTACTGTATAATTTATTGAAATATATTAGTTTGGTTTTATTAGTTTTATAAAATTGTAATATCAATATAGCTATAATTTAAGTACTAATTGTAATTAAGAAGCAATAAATGCTATTTACATTCTTGTCCTCCAACACTCCCAAGGTTAGGTTAGGTCGTGGTTTTCTATACAGGTTTTCAGGTAAACTCTAATATTCACAATACTTTGGTGCGATGCTCGCGATTAAGTGTATTTATGTACTATGCCGATAGTCAGGATTGTACTTATCATATTTAGCATTAAAACGTTCTATTTGGAGGATAGGTTATCTTGAGGTTATCTTGAGATGATTTCGAGGCTTTAGTGTCCCCGCGGCCCGGTCCTCGACCAGGCCTCCACCCCCAGGAAGCAGCCCGTGACAGCTGACTAACACCCAGGTACCTATTTTACTGCTAGGTTACAGGGGCATAGAGTGAAAGAAACTCTGCCCATTGTTTCTCGCCGGCGCCTGAGATCGAACCCAGGACCACAGGATCACAAATCCCGCGTGCTGTCCGCTCGGCCGACCGGCTCCTGTGGGTTGCTAAAAAAGCCTCCTAGATCTGGCCAACAATGCAGTAACAGACCTCAACAGACACAGTAACAGCCCCCAACAGACGCAGTAACAGACCTCAACAGACGAACTAACAGACCTCAACAGACGCGGTATCAGCCACAACAGACGCACTAACAGTCCCCAACAGACACAGTAACATGGTAGACCATGACAGGTGTGGTAGGGGAGGCGACCAGTGCCTGGTAGACCATGACAGGTGTGGTAGGGGAGGCGACCAGTGCCTGGTAGACCATGACAGGTGTGGTAGGGGAGGCGACCAGTGTCTGGTAGACCATGACAGGTGTGGTAGGGAGGCGACCAGTGCCTGGTAGACCATGACAGGTGTGGTAGGGGAGGCGACCAGTGCCTGGTAGACCATGACAGGTGTGGTAGGGAGGTGACCAGTGCCTGGTAGACCATGACAGGTGTGGTAGGGAGGTGACCAGTGCCTGGTAGACCATGACAGGTGTGGTAGGGAGGTGACCAGTGCCTGGTAGACCATGACAGGTGTGGTAGGGGAGGCGACCAGTGCCTGATAGACCATGACAGGTGTGGTAGGGGAGGCGACCAGTGCCTGGTAGACCATGACAGGTGTGGTAGGGGAGACGTGCCTGGTAGACCATGACAGGTGTGGTAGAGAGACGACCAGTGCCTGGTAGACCATGACAGGTGTGGTAGAGAGACGACCAGTGCCTGGTAGACCATGACAGGTGTGGTAGGGGGGAGGCGACCAGTGTGGGGTGGGGGGGGGCGGTCGCATTTAAATGTACTTGTCTGTTGAAGCTGCAGCTCCTGGTCCCCGACGTTTCAATTGCTGATCACCTAATATAATAACCATCTGTTTATGTACTTGAATATCATTTTTACTTATGATATTGATACCATATAGGGTATCTACTTATCTACCCTGCATACGATCACATCTACTCTGACCATTTGCCTGTAATTTACCTGTGATGTTCTCTAAGGTTCACACCGTGTTCTCTGATAGTGCCTCGGCCACCTGCACTGTTCCCCGGGTTAATTTTGCATTTCCTGCCATATCTCTCGCTCTGGCGTGATTGCATCTCGCTTAAGTTTGTAAACGGCCCACTGCCCTCAGGTGAGCAGAGCAGGACACAGGTCAAAGGCACATCTTACAGGGAGCTTCAGAGCGGCGACGCCTCCCACACACACACCTGTACACCAGTTGATTCACAGTTGAGAGGCGTTACCAAAGAGCCGAAGCTCAACCCCTGTAAGCACAACTAGGCGAATACACCTGTCATCCTCGGGGTAACGACACAAATAGGTGAGAACACACGCAGCTCATGTCACGAGAAGGGAAAAGCTTTCAAGGAGACATGATTACCACATGCAAAATTCCCAAGAGAATAGACAAGGTAGACAATTAATACTTAGTTTTGGTGGTACACGTACAAGAGGACACAGGTTGTAAACAAAGTACTTCAATAAGCCATATATATATATATATTGAAGTCTATTGAAGTCTTTCAGGATTAGATTAATGAAGAAATGAATAAAGTGGTCGAGGCTGATTCAAAATGTTGATAAGACACAGTCCAATAAGCTCAATAATCGGTACATCAGAAGAATGAGAGTCGAGAGCCGCTACCTAACAGCTGCAGCCCAACCTCCTGGCAAGCACCACTAGGTGAGTACAACAAGGTGAGCAGCCGCCCACTAATAACGAAGACAGAGGAGTGACAGACCGCCCCCCCCTCCCCCCCCCCTGACCTGACGGTCCCCACCTCATTAAGACGGAAGTGGACAACACCTGTCAATACCTGCCTTAACAATATTACCATCACAGCCGACGGCAGAACTACCCGGAACACCTGCCTCACACACCTGGCATCACTAAGACACAGCTGGCACCACTAAGACACAGCTGGCACCACTAAGACACAGCTGGCACTACACCTTGAAGGACGCGGGACTGGCACCCTGGCTCTCGGTTAACAAGCCACATGTTAAGTCCAATTCAGCATCCTGGGGCTGAGAGAGAGAGAGAGAGAGAGAGAGAGAGAGAGAGAGAGAGAGAGAGAGAGAGAGAGAGAGAGAGAGAGAGAGAGAGAGAGAGAGAGAGAGAGAGAGAGAGGGGAGGGGAGGGGGGGGTGTTGCTCCCTCACCTGTCATTAAGGGGTCGTTGCCACCATGATTGATGCGTCATTATACATCAAACTGCAGCTTCCGGCAGCATGACACAAACCAGGCACCACGGCCTGGGAGGGGAAGTGCCATCCTCTCCCACTCCCAACCCCAACCACCGCACCCCAAACCACCTTCAACCACCACACTTTCCCTATGAAACTAAATCCTTCTTCGCAAATTGTCTCTCAAGAGTCTAAAATGAAAATAGTCACACTCAAACTCACTCACTCACACACACAAACAGGATAAGATGCAACAGAGCTAGGAACGATTACATTAACATAAGACGAACATCGGAAAGGGACTATGAGAGCGATATTGCGATCAAAGCGAAAAAGCAACCTAAGTTACTACACAGTCATATAAGAAGAAAATGTCGGTGAACGACCAAGTGACAAGACTAAGGAAAACAGAAGGTGCTTATACTGAAAGTGACAAGGAAATCTGCGAGGCACTGAATGCCAGTTTCCTTCGAGTGTTCACAACAGAGCCTGAGCAGCTCCCATTGTTAGAAGGGATGAAAACCCTAGATGAAACACTATCAGATATAGAGGTGACAGCAGAGGAGGTAATAAAACTGTTGACAACACTAGATGCAACTAAAGCAGTTGGACCAGACAAAGTATCACCGTGGATACTAAAAGAGGCAGCGCAGGCTCTCAGAGTGCCTCTGGCAATGATCTTTAATGAGTCACTATGTCGGGAGAATTGCCCAGTTGCTGGAAGAGGGCAAATGTCGTACCGATTTTCAAGAAAAACGATAGGAGAAGGCACTTAACTACAGACCTGTATCACTGACAAGCATCCCATGTAAAATACTGGAAAGAATAATTAGGCTACGACTGGTTGCACACCTGGAGAACGTTAGGTTTGTGAACAAACATCAACATGGGTTCTGGAAAGGTAAATCGTGCCTAACAAACCTTTTGGAATTCTGTGATAAAATAACGAGGATAAGACAGGACAGAGATGGTTGGGCAGACTGCATATTACTGGACTGCCAAAAAGCCTTTGATACAGTACCGCACATGAGACTGCTGTTCTAGCTCAAGAGGCAGGCGGGGGTGGGGGGAAAGGTCCTAGCATGGATAAGGAACTACCTAACAGGAAGGAGCCAGAGAGTTACTGTAAGGGGCGAGAAGTCGGACTGGCGAGCAGTAACAAGTGGAGTACCACAAGGATCGGTGCTGGGACCAATTCTATTTCTAATATATGTTAACGACATGTTTACAGGGGTAGAGTCCTACATGTCGATGTTCGCGGATGACGTAAAGTTGATGAGAAGAGTTGTGACAGATGAGAATTGAAGGATCCTTCAAGAGGACCTGAACAAGTTACAGAGATGGTCAGAGAAATGGCTACTGGAGTTCAACACGAGCAAATGTAAAGTTATGGAAATGGGATTAGGTGATAGGAGACCAAAGGGACAGTACACAATGAAGGGGAACTGCCTACCTGTGACGATGCGAGAAAGAGACCTGGGCGTGGACGTAACACCTAATCTATCTCCTGAGGCACATATAAATAGGATAACGACAGCAGCGTACTCTACACTGGCAAAAGTTAGAACATCATTCAGAAACCTAAGTGAGGAGGCATTTAGGGCACTTTATACTGTCTGATGACAGTATAAAGTAAACGACAGCCATCAGTAAACGACTGATGGCTCGAAAGGCGGGATCCAAGAGTCAATGCTCGATCCTGCAGACACAAATAGGTGAGTACAAATAGGCGAGTACACACACACACACACAACCAGTCTCCTGTAGCCCACACCAAAAGAGAGCTTGTACCTTCCTTAATACCCCTGTGGCTCGGAAGGACTCGGAACGTTTCAGGAATGACCACTTTTTCCGTTGCTCACCGTTAGACTTTATTGATACATAAGACTACAACTTTATAGTGTTCTATCGCAGCGATTTTCTCTCATTTTTAACTCTCTCATTTTTGTCTATTTGAAAAGAGGCCATAAAGATTACAAATTCAAGGAGAGTGAGTCAGGTACTAAGCTGACTATGCTTAGACAGGACGTGCTTATGCTTAGAGTATGCTCCTTCCTAATTAGTATTCCTCTGGACTTCACTTGACCGTCGGCCACTCTGAGGTCACATGTATCCAGCACCTTGTCAGGCGGCTTTGTTTACTTTAATAAAAAGTTTACGAGCTTGAAAACTTCCCAACCCGAGGTTGCTATTGTTGTAAACAACCTCGTAGTGCTTCGGAGCTCATAAGCTGTTTAATACGTATAAATAACGCCGCTATGACTGTCGAAAGATGCACAGGTTTCGTAAAGAGCAGCATTCACAAGTGCATATCGCGTAGGTGGACAAGTCGGTCTTTATCTTATCTGGGTCACGACAGCTTAGATTGTACCCAACAGTTCAGGAGACGAGCAGGTCTGCGAGGTCGTCCTCAGCCACAACGACCCGGGGTCCTGGACGACCCGGGGTCCTGGACAACCCGGGGTCCTGGACGACCCGGTCCCCTGGACGACCCGGGGTCCTGGACGACTTGGTCCCCTGGACGACCTGGGGTCTTGGACGACCCGGGGTCTTGGACGACCCGGTCCCCTGGACGACTCGGTCCCTTGGACGACCTGGTCCCCTGGGCGACCCAGGGTCCTGGACGACCCGGTCCCCTAGACGATCCGGTCCCCTGTACGACGCGGGGTCCTGGACGACCCGGTGGGGGGGGGGGCCGCAGGCGGGCCAGGAGAGGTGGCGGGGCACCCGAGGGCAGGCAAGGTAACCCATGACCTCGGGTTGTGTTGGGTGTTGACGCCTGAGGCAAGGATGCTGTGCAACACTTGTATGTGCACTTGGCGACACGTCTGTGTACCTTTGGTGCATGAATCAGCCCTCACCTGCCCCCTCCCCTCTCCCCCCCCCCCCATAGTGCTCTGTACCTCGTACTGCATCGCTATTGTATTGGTAAATATTGGTAAACATTAACACACCAAAATATTGACATTTTTTTTAATGCATCATCCCCGACAGGTGGGTTGCTTGGGGTCGTACGCTTCTGGTTAGGCCAAAAACCGTCGTATATGTTACGTTGTACATCGAGCGGTCGTACTAATGGCATGGTTTCTATATCATTAAACATGGGGGTAGTTATCTAACTCGCCCCAGTGCACAAGCAAACGTCAAATACGAAGTGGTTTTGCGTAACTAGAAGCGTACTTATCGAGGCGTATTGGTCCCAGGAAGCCTCAATAATAAGGTGGGTTTAATAAGTAAAGTAAAAGAAAAATATCGTTGTGGTCTCAAGCGATATACAATTGTGATTCATTAAGTGTGAGGACAGGTTGTGATGTGCGGGAATCAACCCGTTCTCGCAAATTTAATAAGTCAATATTGACTTATTAAATATGTGCATAGGTGACATACTTAACATAATAGTTTCCCTTGAAAAGCTTCATAGAAAACACCGACCTTACCTAACCTACTTAGTATGTTAAGATAAGCATCTTATTGCTTCGTAATTACAATTATTACCTAACCTATATCTATAATAGGTTAAGTAACAATTGTAATTACGAAGCTATAAGATGCTTATTTTAACATACTAAGTAGGTTAGGTAAGGTCGGTGTTTTCTATGAAGCTTTTCAAGGGAAACTATTATGTTTAGTATGTCACCTATGCACGCAACTAATAAGTCAATGTTGACTTATTAAATTTGCTAGAACGGGTTGGGGGAATATAGTCGTTGGGTTCATACATGTTCAACATTATCAACTTTCACGTTGTTCATAAGACTTAAGAAGTAAGATGTTTGAGGCCGTTTTTTTTAGAATCTAGGTGATCTTATGGGCTCTCTTCTAAGTTCAAAATCCTAGTCTCTCTTCTAAGTACTGCTTCTAGAGTGGAATTTTTTGTGATCTTGAGGCCAGGAATTAGCAAAACCGGAGAAGAGAATTCGACAAAGGAATTTCCCGAGCAATATGTGAGCCGCTTAGTGATTAAACCCGAGAGCTTAACTACCCAACTATACCCAGGGTAGTTACCCCCCCCACACACTCGGGGGAGGGGGCGTGACCCTCCCCCCCCACACACTCGGGGGAGGGGGCGTGACCCTCCCCCCCCACACACTCGGGGGAGGGGGCGTGACCCCCCCCACACACTCGGGGGAGGGGGCGTGACCCTCCCCCCCCACACACTCGGGGGAGGGGGCGTGACCCTCCCCCCCACACGTTTATGTGATCACCAAAGAAATATGAGAGCCCCTCCTCCTCCTCTCCCCCCCCCTCATAGAAAACGAAGTATCTGAAGTCAAACACATACACAGTCGAGTCTGTCGATCTGCCAATACGTTAAAAATGCCAACGGTTTTGCATAACCAGAAACGTACAAACCCAAGCAACCCTTCTAACCTAACGCGGCCGATGCATAGAAAAACGTCAATAATGCGGTGGTTTATTTTGTTTTAAACTTCGTCGCGCATTTTCAAAGGATTAAGACGATTACGTTAAAATTGCGACGGATTAGGTGAGAGGACAGGTTTATGCCCCCCCCCATCTCCCCACCCCTTCCCTGGTGGCGGCCTAGACTCAGAGGTACATGGGCATACCACGTCACATGACAGGGGCATCTGGGTATACCACGTCACGTGACATGGGCATACCACGTCACGTGACAGGGGCATCTGGGTATACCACCTCACGTGACATGGGCATGCCACGTCACGTGACAGGGGCATCTGGGTATACCACGTCACGCGACAGGGGCATCTGGGTATACCACGTCACGTGACATGGGCATACCACGTCACGTGACAGGGGCATCTGGGTATACCACGTCACGTGACATGGGCATACCACGTCACGTGACAGGGGCATCTGGGTATACCACGTCACGTGACATGGGCATACCACGTCACGTGACAGGGGCATCTGGGTATACCACGTCACGTGACATGGGCATGCCACGTCACGTGACAGGGGCATCTGGGTATACCACGTCACGTGACAGGGGCATCTGGGTAAACCACGTCACGTGAAAGGGGCATCTGGGTATACGCTATAAAAGGCAACATACCCCCCCCCCCCCCAGTGGTGAGGGGGACACTAGGAGCAAGACAATGCTTCACCATAGGCCTATAAGAAACACTCAAGGTGAGGGGAGAGGCATACAGCCTCCACCAGACCAAGGCATAAAGAGGAACAATATGCCCGCGGGTGACAGGGTACAGGTGGCCTGCTGTCAACAAGGGGAAACGCTTTCATTTGACTGACGTCAAAGTGGAAAACTGTTTCTTCGGCCAGGAGTACACATTGGAGGTGTGATATAAGCTGTAGGATGCAACATGTGTGTGTGGGTGTGCGTACATGTGTGTGTGTGTGTGTGTGTGTGTGTGTGTGTGTGTGTGTGTGTGTGTGTGTGTGTGTGTGTGTGTGTGTGTGTGTGTGTGTGTGTGTGTGTGTGTGTTTACTAGTTGTGTTTACTAGTTGTGTTTTTGCGGGGGTTGAGCTTTGCTCCTCGGCCCGTCTCTCAACTGTCAATCAACTGTTTACTAACTACTTTTTTTTTTTCCCACCCCACACACACACACACACCCCAGGAAGCAGCCCGTGACAGCTGACTAACTCCCAGGTACCTATTTACTGCTAGGTAACAGGGGCACTTAGGGTGAAAGAAACTTTGCCCATTTGTTTCTGCCTCGTGCGGGAATCGAACCCGCGCCACAGAATTACGAGTCCTGCGCGCTATCCACCAGGCTACCAGGCCCCGTGTGTGTACTCCCCTAGTTGTACTCACCTAGTTGTGTCTGCAGGATCGAGCATTGACTCTTGGATCCCGCCTTTCGAGCATCGGTTGTTTACAGCAATGACTCCTGTCCCATTTCCCTATCATACCTGGTTTTAAAATTATGAAAAATATTTACTTCCACAACCTGTTCCTGAAGTGCATTCCATTTTCCCACTATTCTCACACTAAAAGAAAACTTCCTAACATCTCTGTGACTCATCTGAGTTTCCAGTTTCCATCCATGTCCCCTCGTTCTGTTACTATTCCGTGTTAACATTTCGTCTATGTACACTCTGTCAATCCCTCTGAGTATTTTATACGTTCCTATCATGTCCCCCTCTCCCTTCTTCTTTCTAGTGTCGTAAGGCTCAGTTCCCTCAGGCGCTCCTCATACCCCATCCCTCGTAGCTCTGGGACGAGTCTCGTTGCAAACCTCTGAACCTTTTCCATTTTCATTATATGCTTCTTCAGATGGGGACTCCATGATGAGGCGGCATACTCTAAGACGGGTCTCACGTAGGCAGTGTAAAGCGCCCAAAATGCCTCCTTACTTAGGTTTCTGAATGATGTTCTAACTTTTGCCAGTGTAGAGTACGCTGCTGTCGTTATCCTATTTATATGTGCCTCAGGAGATAGATTAGGTGTTACGTCCACACCCAGGTCTCTTTCACGCGTCGTCACAGGTAGGCAGTTCCCCTTCATTGTGTACTGTCCCTTTGGTCTCCAATCTCCTAGTCCCATTTCCATAACTTTACATTTGCTCGTGTTGAATTCCAGTAGCCATTTCTCTGACCATCTCTGCAACCTGTTCAGGTCCTCTTGGAGGATCCTACAATCCTCATCTGTCACAACTCTTCTCATCAAGTTTGCATCATCCGCGAACATAGACATGTCTACGCCTGTAAAAGGGGAGGGGGAGGGGGATGGGGGAGGGGGAAGGGGGAGGGGGGAGGGGGAGGGGGGAAGGGAAAAAAGAGGGGAATCAGCGATCACATAATGGGCCAGCTGGAGCGTTATCAAAGCAGGTGGGGCGTGGCGGAGCGTGAAGACAGGCATGAATGAAGCAGGCGCGGGAGCATGAATGAGGGAGGTGAGTTAATGAGTGAGTGAGTAAGTGAGAGTGAGAGCCCAGGCAGGCGGACTGGTCTCTCCCTTATAGCCACAAGTACCACAGATGTAACCATTTTAACACTCACTCTCGCTCCCTGCTCTCCACACACACACACACACACACACACACACACACACACACACACACACACACACACACACACACACACACACACACACACACAGGGGGCCTCGTAGCCTGGTGGATAGTGCGCAGGACTCGTAATTCTGTGGCGCGGTTTCGATTCCCGCACGAGGCAGAAACAAATGGGCAAAGTTTCTTTCACCCTAAGTGCCCCTGTTACCTAGCAGTAAATAGGTACCTGGGAGTTAGTCAGCTGTCACGGGCTGCTTCCTGGGGGGTGTGTGTGTGGGAAAAGAAAAAAAAAAGTAGTTAGTAAACAGTTGATTGACAGTTGAGAGGCGGGCCGAAAGAGCAAAGCTCAACCCCCGCAAAACACAACTAGTAAACACACACACACACACAGGAATCTGTACACCTGTTGATTGACGGTTGAGAGGCGGGATCAAAGAGCCAGAGCTCAACCACCGCAAGCACAATTAGGTGAGTACACACACACACACACACACACACACACACACACACACACACACATACACACACACACACACACACACACACACACACACACACGCACACACACACACACACACACACACACACACACACACACACACACACACACACACACACGCACACACACACACGCACACACACACACACACACACACACACACACACACACACACACACACACACACACACACACACACACACACACACACACACACACACGCACACACACACACGCACACACACACACACACACACACACACACACACACACACACACACACACACACACACACACACACACACGCACACACTGTTATGATCTCAGCCTGCAGGAGAAACGAGTCTCCCGTCTTGAGAGTTATTCAGCAAGCCTGACCTAACTAGAAGGTCTAGCAAATATTGAGGTGATAACCCATATGAAAAAAATGGCTGGTTGGATATGTAAAACAATTTAAGATTATGGGCAGTAAGTAAGGAAATAGATAAATGACTGGCTAGGAGATGTGGACATTTTGCTGGAGGCGTGAGGCTCGCTTCCGGAGGACCTTGACCTCACTTGAGTGCCAGACATCGCAGGGGGAAGCCGCGCTCCGTTTGAGCTCCCGCCAGAAGGGAACCCCTAGTGATATATCTCTAAGAGAAGAGAAGTGTGCAGACGTACCAGCTGTGGAATCGAGCTGGGAACGTTGTGGTCTCAAGTCCGGGTCGACGAGCAGATATTAAATCGCCCAGAAGCATTATTGTGGGCCGTGGGAGCGCCCTGACCAGACGCCGTCAGAGGAAAAGCGCCCTCGACCAGTTAATCTGTGGTAAGCACGATATACGCCAGTTCATAGTGATTGCATTGTAGTTGGTCGTGTGCCCAGCGACAGTAGCGATGTTTATTTATAGGTTAGACATGTTTTAATAAGGCAGAAAGCCTGAAATAAGAGAGTGGAGAGGGAGGAACACGGAGCGACGTCCGTCCTCTCTGAGCGCTGGCGGACGACTGAGGGAGCCGGCTCCGGATGGAGGAAGACCCTCCCAGCGAGTGAGGACGCCGCCGCCAGGCGAGGTGGAGTATGGACCCGCCCAAAACGGGGGAGTCCACTCTCACTGTATGTAGAGGACAGATAGAGGTTTGAGGCAAGCATATTGTGTGGTTATTTTTGTTTATGTGTTAAAGGGGAACATTTTATTGGAACGTCGATGGGTTGCAGGTTTGTCTTTGGGGAAGAAGTTGCTGAGAACTTCGAAGCCAGCAGATGATGTAGCTGATGAGACTCCAAGGTAGTGGAGCAGAGGACCTCGAGCTGTGAGGAGAAGCAGCAGTGAAGAGGAGTGTCACGTGCTTCTGTAGAGGTGGTGTAGCAGCCAAGAGAGCTGTGGAAGAACCTAACAGAAGGGTGAAGCACCGTAGTTGCACAAGGAAACTTCATGATAGCAGCCTGGAGGAGCTGCAGAGGATCCTGGTAGTGAAGCCTGGAAGAACCTAAGGATATTAGGGTTGTGAACTTCCAGAGGTGGAAGGGGAAGTTCTGGTGGATTACTAGTAGGGAGTTGATAGTGTTTGGTTGTCATTAGCGTGCAAGACGCAGTGAGAGGTGAGTGACTGTTGGCATTCTTGCGTCAAGGAGTTTTTTTATACTGAAGTATCAATGAACATTTATACTGGTATATGTTATTGCATTCAAATGCTGGTTTTCTATATATATATGTTATCTTGCTGATGGTGCAACAGTGTGTAGGCTTGACCAACTTGAGGAAGTTAATAGTATCAGGTGGTGAACCAGGAGGTAGGATACCACTTGATAAGCTGATAATAGAGTTCTGATGGTATTGGAGTGCAACCTGATTGTGATATTATAGAGTATAGGATTCATTATTATTATATGTGTGTATGTATCGTGTATGTGCTTTCTTCAGTAAATGTGTCACAATTTGCTGGTGTTTGCCCTTGTCCTAGTGAGGCTTCCCAGGAGGTAGTAAAGAAGGAGAGAGAGAGAGAGAAAGAACCATGAACCACTGCTGTGGACAGGGTAGGAGGTAATACTAGTAAGTCATAGGGGGATTGAGGAGATCATATCTCATAAGGAGAGAGTGGGGAGTCACAGCGGCTCGAGTGGGTGTGTGCACGTGACGACGAGGCTAAGTGTTGGAGCCGCATCCCCTGAACGTGTGACGTTGAGCCCCTCTCCAAGAGCCAGAAGCGCCAAGGGTGATCTCCTAGTATAAGCACTCTACCGAGTTGTGGGTTGGGTTGTCCGTAGAGGAGGATCAACGACGACAACACCAACCAACCCACGAGTATATAATAAAAATTGGGGGCCTGTGTCCGGGAGAGTGAACTGACACACCCACACCCTGTCCAAGAGTGGATTTGTACACCCTTGCTGAAATAGATAAACTGTGTGATCGCAGGTGTATACTCTCTCTCTTGGGAAGACTCACAGGACAAAGATGGATAAGGTGCAAGCGTTTGTGGAGTCAGGCAAGCCTGAGGATTTAGAAGGTTGCACGAGGGATCAATTGAAACAAATAGCAGAAAAATGTGGCATCAGGTTGAAAGCATCTAAAGTAGCTGGGATGAAGGATGAGATCCTGAGGCAGTTGAGAGCCAGAAGTGAAGCGGCAGAGCAAGGAGCCCAAAAAGGAGCTGAAAGTGGAAAGGAGGATGATGGGCAGGATGACGTGAGATCCCAGGGATCGAGTAGGAGCAGCAAGAGTAGCCGCAGTAGTAGGAGTAGCCGGAATAGGAGCTTGGAGAGATTCCAGTTAGAGCTCCAGATGCAGCGTGAGGACAAGGAGAGACAGTTCCAGCTGGAAAAGATGAGATTGGAACTCCAGATGAAAAATGAAGCCGAGAAGGAGAAAGAGAAAACCAGACTGGAAATAGAAAAAGAGAAAGCAAGGCTAGAGGTGGAAAAAGAAAAAGAGAGAACAAAACAAATGCAGATAGAAGCGAATAGAACCTTGGCTGAACAAAGGATTGAACATGGGTTGCCAGAGAGCACCACCCAGGTATCACACCCACCAGATGTTAGGGTTAGGGAGAAGGACATTCCCTTGTTTGTTCCCGAAGAGGCAGAGAGCTTCTTCGAGCATTTTGAGAAAGTAGCCAGCATCAAGGAGTGGCCACAGGAGGAATGGGCCCAGCTGGTCCAGTTAAGATTGACCGGTGCAGCCAGGGAGGCATACACCCAATTGTCACTGGAAGAGTGCCAGGATTATGCCACGGTAAAGAGCAGCATTTTGCGCTCGTTTCAGTTAACCCCAGAAGCTTATAGGAAGCGCTTCAGAGAGATGGTGAAAGTTGGAGCATGTACGTTTGCTGAGACAGCAAGAGATCTGGAAAGACGATTCCAGAAGTGGATTGAGGCTGCTGGAGTTGGATCTTACGCTGACCTAAAGCAACTGATGGTCATGGAGAAGTTCTTGGAGATGATGCATCCCGAAACAAAGTTCAAGATCCAAGAAGCAGGGATAAAGGAGGTGAAAGATGCCGCAGATAGGGCGGATATGATTACTGAAGCATATAAGAGCTTAAGAGAGAACAGAGTGCAGAATGAGGTGAGACGCAGCAATGGCAGACCCAATGGAGTCTGGGGAGGAAGAAATTATGAAAGACCCAGAGGAACCTGGGGTGAGAAAAATTTTGATAAATGGGCAGATAAACGTAAGTACCCTAAAACTCAGAAGAGTAGGTCGCGCACTTCGTCTGAAAGTGAAGATGGAGGAGCTAAACGAGAAACTAATCGTTATCCTGGAAATCAAGAGTCCAGTAAAGCTCCACAGAGTACGAGTAGTACGTCTGACCCGAGGAACTCCAATGCGAGTGGACAGAGTCAGAGCTACTCTGGTACATATAGAAGAGACTTTTCCCAGATGAGATGTTACAATTGTAACGGATTGGGTCACGTGATGCGAGATTGTCGGCAGGGCAAGAGAGTTGTGACCCTGGCCATGTGTGACCCCCGAGGTAAATACACTAATGTGTTCCAAGACAAACCACAGAAGGTGAACTTAGTGAACGAGAGGTATAGGCCGTTCATGAGTAAAGGTTGGATCAGTATAAGAGGCCAACCGGAGGTAGAAGTTGGTATCTTAAGAGATACCGGAGCTAATCAGAGCTTGATTGCGAGAAGCCTGATTGGGGATGGTCGACGGTTAGCTGGCAGTGGGAAGATGAAAGTATATGGGTTATTGTCTGAAAGTGACATGCCCATTTGTACTGTCCAGCTAAGGTCGGAATATGTGTCGGCAGAGGTGATGTTGGGAGTGTGCCCCGACATACCTATTCCAGGAGTCCAAGTGATCCTGGGGAATGACTTGTGCGGGACAAAGGTGTTGCCAAGAGTCATAGCGGAGACTGTGCCAGAGGAGTGCCCAGAAGGCCACGGCACGTGTGGGACACCTGAGAGTGTGAACCTGACTGACATCCGGGGAGATGAGTCAGGAGACCGCCAAGCCATTGAGTACCCTGTCTCGGTAGTGATGAAGGCAGAGGTGGCCGACAAGGAAGACGCTGAAGAAGATGAGACAGTGTCGATTCAGCCGGTGGAAGATATCGACGTAGATATAGCATGGCTGTTTGATGAAGGTCCAGCCCAGGAAAATGAAGTCTCGGTGAGGTCAAAAGTGAAGATGGCCCAGCCGAAGAAGAATACTGTGAAGAGAGCGGACCTGAGTAGAGCCCAGACTGCTGAAATTAAGGGTCGGAAGGCGAATGCAACTGTGCTGAGTAGGAATGAGGAAGGATGTGGACATACTGAGGACGGGAGTAGAGCGTCACGTTGTCCACGAGCACAGAGGCATAGGGATAGTGGAGTTAAGTTGTTTGAGATGTCAAGAGTTGACATGTTTCACAGAAAACGTGGAGGAAAGATAGTGAAGAAGAGTAATAGCCGAGAAAATGAAAGGAGAAGAGACAGTATGTGTGGAGAGATGCTTACGAGCACTCTAGGAGAGGTAGAGCGACATGCACAGTCGAGTGCTGTTGGTTGTAGTATGGTGCCCGAAGAAACTTTTAGGGAACGAAGAAGAGTTGAAGGAGAAGAAATGGAGTGGTACAGAGGTGAGAAGTGTGAGAAGAGGATGAGGATACAAGCATGGAGGAGTAGAAGAAAGCCGAGGACTCGGTGGGAGTCGAACAGGATGAGATCTCAGATAAATGAGGAGACGAAAAGGAGGAGCGTCGGTGAAGACGATGGAGTGAAGTATGATGACCGGAGGCGGAAGTATAATGGCAGTAGATGGAAGTATGAAGACGACAGAGAAGGTACAGACAGTAGATGTCTGACTCTGGACGTGAAGAGAGGAAGACGAGGAAACGGAGGGTGGAGACAGTAAGTAGAGTGGACCAATGGAGTGCAGGCGTCCAAAGAGGACAGCCTAGCTAAGAGGTGTCAGAGAAGTCAAATCGTTTGTGAGAAGATCATATTTCTGGAGAGTTGTGAGCCAGATGTTGCAAGGTGCAACGAATTAATTGTAGACTCCTAAGAGAGTATATGGGGTGAAGAACGAGACAGTGTAGTGGCGGATGTATTATCCCGAGCTTTGCCACTGGAATAACTCTCAAAAATAAGGGGAGGGGAGTGTTATGATCTCAGCCTGCAGGAGAAACGAGTCTCCCGTCTTGAGAGTTATTCAGCAAGCCTGACCTAACTAGAAGGTCTAGCAAATATTGAGGTGATAACCCATATGAAAAAAATGGCTGGTTGGATATGTAAAACAATTTAAGATTATGGGCAGTAAGTAAGGAAATAGATAAATGACTGGCTAGGAGATGTGGACATTTTGCTGGAGGCGTGAGGCTCGCTTCCGGAGGACCTTGACCTCACTTGAGTGCCAGACATCGCAGGGGGAAGCCGCGCTCCGTTTGAGCTCCCGCCAGAAGGGAACCCCTAGTGATATATCTCTAAGAGAAGAGAAGTGTGCAGACGTACCAGCTGTGGAATCGAGCTGGGAACGTTGTGGTCTCAAGTCCGGGTCGACGAGCAGATATTAAATCGCCCAGAAGCATTATTGTGGGCCGTGGGAGCGCCCTGACCAGACGCCGTCAGAGGAAAAGCGCCCTCGACCAGTTAATCTGTGGTAAGCACGATATACGCCAGTTCATAGTGATTGCATTGTAGTTGGTCGTGTGCCCAGCGACAGTAGCGATGTTTATTTATAGGTTAGACATGTTTTAATAAGGCAGAAAGCCTGAAATAAGAGAGTGGAGAGGGAGGAACACGGAGCGACGTCCGTCCTCTCTGAGCGCTGGCGGACGACTGAGGGAGCCGGCTCCGGATGGAGGAAGACCCTCCCAGCGAGTGAGGACGCCGCCGCCAGGCGAGGTGGAGTATGGACCCGCCCAAAACGGGGGAGTCCACTCTCACTGTATGTAGAGGACAGATAGAGGTTTGAGGCAAGCATATTGTGTGGTTATTTTTGTTTATGTGTTAAAGGGGAACATTTTATTGGAACGTCGATGGGTTGCAGGTTTGTCTTTGGGGAAGAAGTTGCTGAGAACTTCGAAGCCAGCAGATGATGTAGCTGATGAGACTCCAAGGTAGTGGAGCAGAGGACCTCGAGCTGTGAGGAGAAGCAGCAGTGAAGAGGAGTGTCACGTGCTTCTGTAGAGGTGGTGTAGCAGCCAAGAGAGCTGTGGAAGAACCTAACAGAAGGGTGAAGCACCGTAGTTGCACAAGGAAACTTCATGATAGCAGCCTGGAGGAGCTGCAGAGGATCCTGGTAGTGAAGCCTGGAAGAACCTAAGGATATTAGGGTTGTGAACTTCCAGAGGTGGAAGGGGAAGTTCTGGTGGATTACTAGTAGGGAGTTGATAGTGTTTGGTTGTCATTAGCGTGCAAGACGCAGTGAGAGGTGAGTGACTGTTGGCATTCTTGCGTCAAGGAGTTTTTTTATACTGAAGTATCAATGAACATTTATACTGGTATATGTTATTGCATTCAAATGCTGGTTTTCTATATATATATGTTATCTTGCTGATGGTGCAACAGTGTGTAGGCTTGACCAACTTGAGGAAGTTAATAGTATCAGGTGGTGAACCAGGAGGTAGGATACCACTTGATAAGCTGATAATAGAGTTCTGATGGTATTGGAGTGCAACCTGATTGTGATATTATAGAGTATAGGATTCATTATTATTATATGTGTGTATGTATCGTGTATGTGCTTTCTTCAGTAAATGTGTCACAATTTGCTGGTGTTTGCCCTTGTCCTAGTGAGGCTTCCCAGGAGGTAGTAAAGAAGGAGAGAGAGAGAGAGAAAGAACCATGAACCACTGCTGTGGACAGGGTAGGAGGTAATACTAGTAAGTCATAGGGGGATTGAGGAGATCATATCTCATAAGGAGAGAGTGGGGAGTCACAGCGGCTCGAGTGGGTGTGTGCACGTGACGACGAGGCTAAGTGTTGGAGCCGCATCCCCTGAACGTGTGACGTTGAGCCCCTCTCCAAGAGCCAGAAGCGCCAAGGGTGATCTCCTAGTATAAGCACTCTACCGAGTTGTGGGTTGGGTTGTCCGTAGAGGAGGATCAACGACGACTACACCAACCAACCCACAGTCTATATAATAACACACACACACACACACGCACACACACACACACACACACACACACACACACACACACACACACACACACACACACGCACACACACACACACACACACGCACACACACACACACACACACACACACACACACACACACACACACACACACACAGGAGGAACCCAAGACACAACCACCAACTTCTTCCTCCACACACCAAGGACAACACGCACCTTCAAGACAATAGCCCCGCCATCAACCCCACAACTCCCCTTCTCACACCTCCAATCATCAACCAACCTTTCCTCCACGCAACGGTTGTTGATTATTGATCATACGACGTCATCAACACACGCAACAACTCCAACAACTACGAACATCAACATTTGCAACCAGAAGAGGGAACCTGAACGATTGATCACCCTCCCCCTCCCTCCTCCCCCCACACACTCAGCATCACTACTCACACCTGTAACACCCCTCAACTTAGGACAGGTGTGTACACAATACCCACAGCAACACCCACCTGAGAAGCAACATTACCAACGAGGTCACCGCAACAGGTGTGTGTGTGTGTGTGTGTTTACTGCTGTTTCACCAGTACACCAGGAACAACACCAGTACACCAGGAGCAGCACCAGTACACCAGTACACCAGGAGCAGCACCAGTACACCAGGAGCAACACCAGTACACCAGTACACCAGGAGCAACACTAGTACACCTGGAGCAACACCAGTACACCAGGAGCAACACCAGTACACCAGGAGCAACACCAGTACACCAGGAGCAACACCAGTACACCAGGAACAACACCAGTACACCAGGAACAACACCAGTACACCAGGAGCAACACCAGTACACCAGGAGCAACACCAGTACACCAGGAGCATCACCAGTACACCAGGAACAACACCAGTACACCAGGAGCAACAACAGTACACCAGGAGCAACACCAGTACACCAGGAGCAACAGCAGTACACCAGTACACCAGGAGCAACACCAGTACACCAGGAGCAACACCAGTACACCAGGAGCAACACCAGTACACCAGGAGCAACACCAGTACACCAGTAGCAACACCAGTACACCAGGAGCAACACCAGTACACCAGGAGCAACACTAGTACACCTGGAGCAACACCAGTACACCAGGAACAACACCAGTACACCAGGAGCAACACCAGTACACCAGGAGCAACACCAGTACACCAGGAGCAACACCAGTACACCAGGAGCAACACCAGTACACCAGGAGCAACACCAGTACACCAGGAACAACACCAGTACACCAGGAGCAACACCAGTACACCAGTAACAGCACCAGTACACCAGGAGCAGCACCAGTACACCAGGAGCAACACTAGTACACCTGGAGCAACACCAGTACACCAGGAGCAACACCAGTACACCAGGAGCATCACCAGTACACCAGGAACAACACCAGTACACCAGGAGCAACACCAGTACACCAGGAGCAACACCAGTACACCAGGAACAACACCAGTACACCAGGAGCAACGTCAGTACACCAGGAACAACACCAGTACACCAGGAGCAACACCAGTACACCAGTAGCAGCACCAGTACACCAGGAGCAGCACCAGTACAGCAGTACACCAGGAGCAACACCAGTACACCAGGAGCAACACCAGTACACCAGGAGCAACACCAGTACACCAGGAGCAACATCAGTACACCAGGAGCAACACTATTACACCAGGAGCAACACTAGTACACCAGGAGCAACACCAGTACACCAGGAACAACACCAGTACACCAGGAGCAACACCAGTACACCAGGAGCAACACCAGTACACCAGGAGCAACGCCAGTACACCAGGAGCAATACCAGTACACCAGGAGCAGCACCAGTACACCAGGAGCAGCACCAGTACACCAGGAGCAGCACCAGTACACCAGGAGCAACACCAGTACACCAGGAGCAACACCAGTACACCAGGAACAACACCAGTACACCAGGAGCAACACCAGTACACCAGGAACAACACCAGTACACCAGGAGCAACACCAGTACACCAGGAGCAACGCCAGTACACCAGGAGCAATACCAGTACACCAGGAGCAGCACCAGTACACCAGGAGCAGCACCAGTACACCAGGAGCAGCACCATTACACCAGGAGCAGCACCAGTACACTAGGAGCAGCACCAGTACACCAGGAGCAACACCAGTACACCAGGAGCAACACCAGTACACCAGGAACAACACCAGTACACCAGGAGCAACACCAGTACACCAGGAACAACACCAGTACACCAGGAGCAACACCAGTACACCAGGAGCAACACCAGTACACCAGGAGCAACACCAGTACACCAGGAGCAACACCAGTACACCAGGAACAACACCAGTACACCAGGAACAACACCAGTACACCAGGAACAACACCAGTACACCAGGAACAACACCAGTACACCAGTAGTAATATAAACATCAGGGATGCTAAACTCATCACCCAAGACAACAACATCATCATCAGGAGGCAGCATAGAGAGTGTATAGTGTCATCAAACACATCATCATCACCATTGTGTACAATGAAGGACAATTCACTGTTGTTTTCCCTCGCTGTTACGTGAGTGACAGACACAGACAACCACCTCTATGATTGTGTGATCTCACAGCATCTTCATCTCCCCTCCACTCATCTCCCTACACCTCACCTCCCTACACCTCACCTCCCTACACCTCACCTCCCTACACCTCACCTCCCTACACCTCACTACACATCACCTCACTACACCTCACCTCACCACACCTCACCTCACTACACCTCACCTCACTACACATCACCTCACTACACCTCACCTCACCACACCTCACCTCACTACACCTCATCTCCCTACACCTCACCTCCTCTCTTTCCCCATAGACAGAGCTGGTAAACATATTGTACTCACTGCTGCTCGCTTACATATAAACTTACATATAAGTAGGGGACCCCCCCCCCAAGCTTAAACAAATGATAAAATATGTAGGACGAATATTTCGTTTCTCTGCTGGTGGAGACATGACAACGACACATAAAATCCTAAGCACTGTTCAAAGTAAGACACATCAGACCGAGAGAACATATATATATATATATATATATATATATATATATATATATATATATATATATATATATATATATATATATATATAAACTAGAGACACAAAAAATATACATATACACACATAAAAATATATATTTCACAGAAATCTAACCAAAAAATACATTTTCAGCCTAAAATGAAAGGAATTTGGGAGGGGAAAACATGCTCCAAACTCAATAAGCAATTTGTAAAGAATATATGATAGGAGGAACGAGAGAATAGCCAAGCAACAACCTATAGATAGTTGGGAAGGTGGAGCTGAAGTTATTTTTTTTTTCAATAGGCCTACGCCTCTGTGTGGCCTACTAAATGTTTACTCATTTGTGTCTTAATTAGACGGTGGATGAGAATTTATGACTCATATGTTGCCTACAGAAAGATTATGTCCCATGTGTTTAATAATTTCATCTGTGTTGTGAAATCTCAGATGAAGTCTAATTTGGTTCGTAACTCTGCTGTGGGTGTTAGGTAATGTTTGGGTAATGTGTTGGGGACACACATGTGTTGGAGACACACATGTGTTGGAGACACACATGTGTTGGAGACACACATGCGTTGGAGACACACATGTGTTGGGGACACACGTGTGTTGGGGACACACGTGTGTTGGGGACACACGTGTGTTGGGGGCACACGTGTGTTGGGGACACACATGTGTTGGAGACACACATGTGTTGGAGACACACATGTGTTGGAGACACACGTGTGTTGGGGACACGTGTTGGAGACACATTAACGTGTCCTCAGCACTGACAGTTCTTCTCAGCTTCAGGAGCCAGGGGATCCAAGCCTGCTAACCGTGTAGATGCACATCTGATTTTCTTGTGTTCCTTTTCATCCGTAAGTGTTCGTAGTTGGTTGAATTCGAACTGACGTTCGAGCCTGCAAACCCGTCTAGGTGACAACACACATACACAGGAAAGGAAAGAGGAAAGAGAAGGGTGGGCCGACTGCATTTTCTTGGAATGTCAGAAAGCCTTTGACAGTACCTCACAAAAGGCTGTTACAAAAGTTGGAGCAGCAGGCAGGAGTAAAAGGTAAGGGGCTCCAGTGGATAAGGGAGTATCTAAGCAACAAGAAACAGCGAGTAACGGTGAGGGGGAAAGCATCAGAGTGGCGAGATGTCAACAGCGGGGTTCCACAGGGCTCAGTACTTGGACCCATCCTGTTTCTAGTATATGTAAACGACCTTCCAGAGGGTATAGACTCATTCCTCTCAATGTTTGCTGATGATGCAAAAATTATGAGAAGAATCAAAACAGATGAAGATAGACAGAGACTACAGGATGACCTGGACAAACTGGAGGAATGGTCTAGAAAATGGTACCATCTGGGAGGTGAAATCCTGCAAGAGTCAAATAGAGAGAAAGATCTGGGGGTCGATATCACACCGAACCTGTCCCCAAAACCCCACATCAAAAGGATATAATCAGCGGCATATGCTAGACAGTCCAATATAAGAACTGCCTTTAGAAACTTGTGTAAGGAATCGTTCACGACCCTGTATACCACTTATGTAAGACCAATCCTGGAGTATGCAGCTCCAGCCTGGAGTCCATACCTAGTTAAACACAAGACAAAGTTAGAAAAGATTCAGAGGTATGCCTCCAGACTGGTCCCGGAACTGAAAGGAATGAGTTACGAGGAAAAGCTAAGGGAGCTGAACCTCACAACCCTGGAAAACAGAAGAGTAAGGGGAGACATGATAATCACCTACAAAATTCTCAGGGGAATTGACAGGGTGGACAAAGACAAACTCTTCAGCACGGGTGGAACACGAACAAGGGGACACAGGTGGAAACTTAGTACCCAGATGAGCCACAGAGACGTTAGAAAGAATTTTTTCAATGTCAGAGTAGTTAATAAATGGAATGCACTAGGAAGTGATGTGGTGGAGGCTGACTCCATATACTGTTTCAAATGTAGATATGATAGAGCCCAATAGGCTCATGAATCTGTACACCAGTTGTTTGACAGTTGAGAGGCGGGACCAAAGAGCCAGAGCTCAACTACCGCAAGCACAACTAGATGAGTACAACTAGGTGAGTACACACACACACACACACACACACACACACACACACACACACACACACACACACACACACACACACACACACACACACACACACATATATGTAACACGTTTCTCAACCACACACGTTTCTGGTATATGTAAATGATCTCCCAGAGGGTATAGATTCGTTCCTCTCAATGTTTGCCGACGATGCAAACATTATGAGGAGGATTGAAACAGAGGATGATAGTAGGAGGCTACAAGATGACCTGGATAGACTGAGTGAATGGTCCAACAAATGGCTGTTGAAGTTCAACCCCAGTAAATGCAAAGTAATGAAACTAGGCAGTGGAAACAGGAGGCCAGGCACAGGATACAGAATAGGAGATGAAGTACTTAATGAAACAGACAGAGAGAAAGATCTAGGAGTTGATATCACACCAAACCTGTCTCCTGAAGCCCACATAAAGAGAATAACGTCTGCGGCATATGCGAGGCTGGCTAACATCAGAACGGCGTTCAGGAACCTGTGTAAGGAATCATTCAGAATCTTGTACACCACATATGTAAGACCAATCCTGGAGTATGCGGCCCCAGCATGGAGCCCGTACCTTGTCAAGCACACGACGAAGCTGGAAAAAGTCCAAAGGTATGCTACTAGACTAGTCCCAGAACTAAGAGGCATGACTTATGAGGAAAGGCTGCGGGAAATGCACCTTACGACACTGGAAGACAGAAGAGTAAGGGGGGACATGATCACAAGCTACAAAATCCTCAGGGGAATCGACCGGGTAAACAAGGATGAACTA